>NW_012117377.1:9517174-9518615 GCF_000951035.1 Colobus angolensis palliatus | reverse complement strand
CGCCTCCCGGGTTTACGCCATTCTCCTGCCTCAGCCTCCCAAGTAGCTGGGACTACAGGTGCCCGCCATCTCGCCCGGCTAGTTTTTTTTTTGTATTTTTTAGTAGAGACAGGGTTTCACCATGTAGCTCAGGATGGTCTCGATCTCCTGACCTCATGATCCACCCCTCTCGGCCTCCTAAAGTGCTGGGATTACAGGCTTGAGCCACCGCGCCCGGCCGGAAGAAAATATTTTTAAGCCATATATCAGATAAGTAGTTAATATCCAAAATATGTAAGCAAATCACACAACTCAATAGCATAAAACAAATAATCTGATTTTTAAAATGAAGAGGCCGGGCGCGGTGGCTCAAGCCTGTAATCCCAGCACTTTGGGAGGCCGAGACGGGTGGATCACGAGGTCAGGAGATCGAGACCATCCTGGCTAACACGGTGAAACCCCGTCTCTACTAAAAAAATACAAAAATCTAGCCGGGCGAGGTGGTGGGCGCCTGTAGTCCCAGCTACTCGGGAGGCTGAGGCAGGAGAATGGCGTAAACCCGGGAGGCGGAGCTTGCAGTGAGCTGAGATCCGGCCACTGCACTCCAGTCTGGGTGACAGAGCGAGACTCCGCCTCAAAAATAAATAAATAAAATAAAATAAAATGAAGAAATGACCTGAATAGACATTTCTCCAAAGAAGAAACAAAAATGGCCAACATGTATACGAAAAAGTGCTCAACATCACTAATCATCAGGGATATGCAAACCAAACCCACAATGAGGTACCACCTCAAACCTGTTAGGATAGCTATTATCAAAACGACAAGAGACAAACGTTGACTCGGGCATGAAGAACAGGGAACCCTTGCACACTGCTGCTGAGAATGCAGACTGGTGCAGCCATTGCGGAAAACAATAAGGAGGTTCCTAAAGAAATTAAAAATAGAACTGCCATATGACCCAGTAATCCTTCTTCTGAGTGTATATCCAAAGGAAATAAAATCACCACCTCACAAAGACATCTGTGCACCCATGTTCATAGCAGCATTATTCACCATGGTCCAGACAGGCACACAACCCAGGTGTCTGTTGACAGATTAATAAATAAAGAGTTTAGGGCATATATACACAATACAATATTAGTTAGTATTAAAAATTGAGACTCTGCCATTTGCCACAACATGAATGAACCCGGTGGACATTACACAAAGCATAACAAGCCAGGCAGAGAAAGACAAACACTATATGATCTCACTAATATGTGGAATCTTAAAAAAAAAAAAAAAAGTTAGGCCAGGAGTGGTGCCTCACACCTGTAATCCCAACAATTTGGGAGGCTGAGGTGGGTGGATCAGTTGAGCCCAAGAGCTAGAGACCAGCCTGGGCAACATAGTGAGGCTTCATCTGAAAGGAGGGAAGGGAAGGGAGGGGAGGGAGGGGAGGGAAGGAAGAATGAAAGAA
>NW_012117377.1:9505952-9516999 GCF_000951035.1 Colobus angolensis palliatus | reverse complement strand
GGAAGGAAGGAAGGAAGGAAGGAAGGAAGGAAGGAAGGAAGGAAGGAAGGGGGAGGGAGGGAAGGAAGCCGGGTGCAGTGGTGTGCACCTGTCGCCCCAGGTACTTGGGAGGCTGGGAGGCAGAGGTGGGAGGATTGCTTGAGTCTGGGAGGTGGAGGCTACAGTGAGCCAAGATCACAGCACTGCACTCCAGCCTGAGCGACAGACCGAGACCCTGTCTCAAAAAAAAATAAAGTTAAATATATAGAAACAGAGAGTTACCGGGGTAAAGGAAATAAAATGATGGTCAAAGGGTACAAAATTTCGGTTACGTAGGATAAATAAGCCGAGAGATCTAACAAACAGTGTGGGAACGACAGTTAAAAATATTATAAACCTGAAATTTGTTAAGAGAGATTTAAGACGTTTTCATCACACACAATAAAGATTATTATGTGAGATGGTGGCTATGTTAACTCATGTTAGTTTGCTTGACTGCAGCAATCATTTCACTATGTGTATCAAACAGCCATGTTATACACCTTAAATATGCACAACAAAATAAATATTCGCACCTTTTTCATGCACAGGTCTGTGAGCATTTACAAGTATATAGCTACCTACCCACCACCACAACCAAGACACAGAGCACCTGCATCAGCTGCACACGTTCCCTGTGCAGCCTCTGTCCCCATCCACTGTGCTGCCACATAGTCAGCCTCTGTCCCCACCCGCAGCCCCACTTCCTCCACCTGCTAAAGCATTGCCTTTTCCACAGTGTCACACAAACAGTGTGCAGCCTTTGGTGAGCGAGTCCGCTCACTTCATATGATGCATATGAGATTCAGATCAGTAGCTCGTTCCTTTTTACTGCAGTAAAGTATTTCATGGGATGGATAGGCCACAATTTGGTTTTCCATTCCCTAGGCCAAGGACATTTGGGCTGTTTCCAGGTTTTGGCAATTGTCAATTAAACCACTGTCAATCATGCAGCTGGTGAACTGGCTGCAATTATATAAGGACATCAGTCACTCGGGGCAGTGGGAAGTTCATGAGAAATGGATGAGGCTTCCAGCCTTCCCTGCTTTACTCTCCACTGAATGCTGTGACCACTCCAGTGGCCCGACTCCTTGCCTGCGACCCTCACCTCAGCTTTCCTGTGAGGTTCAAATAAAACAATACCTGATCTACAATACATTATTGTAGAGAGGAAAAAATAAATAAAATAATACCTGACAGCAAAATGTAAAGTGTACAGTAGTATTTAAACTGTAGGCCAGTTTCAGTGGCTCAAACCTTTAATCCCAATGCTTTGGGAGGCTGAGGCAGGAGGATCACTTGAAGCCAGGAGGCCAAGAGCAGCCTGGACAAATAGTGAGACCCCATCTCCACAAAAAATTTAAAAAATTTAAAAATAGACGGATGTGGTAGTGCATGCCTGTAGTATCAGCTACTCAGGATGCTGAGGTGGGAGAATCACTTGAGCCCAGGAAATTGAGACTGCAGTGAGCTAGGACTGTGCCACTGCACTCCAGCCTGGGTGACAGTGTGAGACCCTATATAAAACAAAAGGTAGATTAAGAATTTTGAAAAGATACTCTAATCATATATAAAAACTTGTCAATGAAAGATCACCATACTCTGTGTGTTATTATGTATTCTGAAAAAATTTTGTTTCAGATTTGGGAATATCAAAATCAACACAAATAAATAAGTCAACTCACAAAAGTAAAACGTAGCGATTTTCCATGCATCATTCATGCAAAAAAAAAACATAAATAATAATAATTTACTCTTGTACATTTAAGAAAAATAACTACTTCTATTAAATATCCAAAGCTCATTTAAATGGACTGGAACTCACAGCACTAAATTCCAAACTAAAATTGCATGAATGATTTCAAGCTGAATACAGCAGAGGAAACAAACAAGCAAAAATGTAAATACACACTGAGCAATGAATAGCTGGTGTAAGATCTAGACTGAGCAATGAATAGCTGGTGCAAGATCCAGAACGAACAATGAATAGCTGGTGTAGGATCCAGAATGAACAATGAATAGCTGGTGTAAGGTCCAGACTGAGCAATGAATAGCTGGTGTAGGATCCAGAGGGTAAGGGGAAAAGAAACAGGGCTGGTACGGAGACTGGGAAAAGCCCCGTTTTCATGGGTAGAAGTAGGCTGAGGAAATGTCATAGGAGCTTTCTGAACCCCAAAATCCAGACACAAGACATGGAAGCATAGGTGTGGGGCTGGGCACAGTGGCTCATGCGTGTAATCCCATCACTTTGGGAGGCCAAGGTGGGAGAGTTGCTTGAGCCCTGGAGTTCAAGACCAGCCTGGGAAAGACAGTGAGACGTCCATCTCTATAAAAGAGAAAATAAAAGCAAAATTAGCCAGGTGTGGTGTTGTGCGTCTATAGTCTCAGCTACTTGGGAGGCTGAGACAGGAGAATCGTTTGAGGCCAGGAGTTCAAGGTTGTAGTGAGCTATGAGTGCACCACTGTACTCCAGCCTCGGTGACAGAGCAAGACCCTGTCTCAAAAAAAAAAAAAAAAGAAGAAGAAAGTATAGGTGAGGGAACGAGACCTAAAACACTGAAAGTTGAAAGTCAAGATTCCACGGGAAAGTCCAAAACAGAGCAGTAAGCTGAGGCAGGAGGAATTGTTTGTGTCCAGGCCAGGCAACATAATGAGAAAAAACAGAACAGTAATGACGCTGCAGTGCAGCGCTGACCCTGCAGATAACCCTCAGCTCAGCTCCCACTGCTCACCGCTGCTCTCTCTGTCCAGCAATGTGCTGATCCCTCCCCTGGCAGCCTGGGGAGGAGGTGGTTATCCTTCTCAGTGAGCCGCGAGAAGACATATTGCTTCCCTGAAGGACAGACTCTCGTAGGGAAGTCTCTAAGTCTGCAGAGGCTGGCGTTGCTTTTCATTTGCTCAAACCCACACTGCCCCACACAGTAGCTAAATTATTTTAAGGGCTTAGTAAGCACACATGAGGAGTTGCTACTGCAAAGGGGATTCTGTTTGTCAGCCCTGGTCTGACAGCTCTGTCACCTGCAAGGGCACAATAGTATTCTAACAGATATCAGGCAAGTTGGGCTAAGGCTATATATAGAGAGCGAGAGATTTTTTAAATGTATCACATGATGAACTTGCAGGACACTACACTAAGTGAAATAAGCCAGGCACAGAAAAACAAATACTGCATGATCAGTCTTACATGTGCAATGTTTAAAAGGTCAAATACATAGAAATAGAGTAGAATGGTAGTGACCAGAAGGAGAGGGATGAATAAGACTAGAGATGCAATGTGCAGCATGAGAACCATAGTTCATAGGATTGTATATGAAAAATTTTCTAAGAGAGATTTTAGGTGTTCTTACTATGCTAAAAAAAACAACAACAACAAAAAAAACTGTGAGGTGATGAATATGTTAATTTGCCTGACTGTAGTAATCATTTCACTATGTATATGTGCACCAATACATCACGTTGTGCACCTTAAATAAATATAATAAAAAGAGAAAAGACAAAATAAAATACACACTTGCACTGACTAATACATGTGTAGACAAATCAGGAAGATCTATGTTTGAAACTCGACACAGGAAATAGGAAAACAGAGAGGACTTATATTTTCTAGACCTTGTTCGTTTCTGTATTGATTGACTTTTTTCCAACAAGCATACATAACTTTGTGATTAAAAAAAAGAGAAAAGGAGGCCGGGCGCGGTGGCTCATGCCTGTAAGCCCAGCACTTTGGGAAGCGGAGGCGGGTGGATCACCTGAGGTCCGGAGTTGGAGATCAGCTGGCCAAGATGGTGAAACCCCGTCTCTACTAAAAATACAAAAATTAGCTGGGCTCCATGGCGGGCACCTGTAATCCCAGCTACTCAGGAGGCTGAGGCAGGAGAATCACTTGAACCCGGGAGGCGGAACTTGCAGTGAGCCGAGATCATGCCACTGCACTCCAGCCTGGGTGACAGAGCGAGACTCCATCTCAAAAAATATATAAATAAATAAATAAATAAACCAAGAGAAACGGGGTATTTCCTAGAAGAGATATCACATTGGTATGATTTTGGTGGCTTTGAAATAAGATGCTACTGACAGTGGGTCTCTCCGGCCTCTTCAACTCCTATCATCACACCCGTTCTCCAGGTAGCAGTACTCCCTTTTTAAAATGTCCTCCTTCCCCAATAGGTGCCAATTCTTCCTAAAGTCAGGGCATAAATTGCCTAAGGCTAGGCATGTGCTGTGCCCTGTGAGGCAGGATAGTGTTTTAACAGGAGTACAGCAGATCCCATAGGTGATCAGACCAGCATCCACCAGGGACAGAACCTACTAGGATCTAGCAGAGGAAAACACAGCCGGCGGTCCCGATGCGGCCCAGAGAACGCGTACGCCTCTCAGAGAAAGCAACTTCGCTTCGAAAACAACAAGGAATCGGCACCCAGGACATACTCACAAAACGCTGCATGGCTCAGACTCAAGGAAGAAACAGAAGTTTGGGGGATGACTGGGAATCTGAGGAGGCCTGATGCTACGGTGAGGGTGTGGTGCCAGATGCAGTGGAGAAGGAGGCTAGTACCCAAGCTGCTATGGCTGGAATAATGGTGTCCCTCCAAAATTCATGTTAGAAATTAATCCCCAGCTGGGCACCTGTAATCCCATGACTTTGGGAGGCCGAGGCAGGAGGATCTCTTGAGCCCAGGAGTTCAAGACCAGCCTGGGCAATATGGTGAAAGCCCGTCTCTACAAAAAATACAACAATTAGCCAGGTGTGGTGGTGGGCACCTGTGGCCCCCAGTTACTTCAGAGGCTGGGGTGGGAGGATCTTCTGAACCCGGGAAGTCAAGATTTGCAGTGAACCAAGATTGTGTCACTGCACTCTAGCCTGGGTGATAGAGCCAAATCCTATCTCCAAATAAATAAATAAGTATACATACATAAATAAAAATTTAAAAATAACTTAATCCTCCAAAACAACAGTATTAAGGGGTATGGTGTTTGTGGGGTAATTGAGTCATGAGGGCTTTGCCCTCATGAATGGGATTCACACCCTTGTAAAAGGGCTCCAGGTTCAAAGTGGTACTCTCTCTTGCCTATCTGCTATGGGCCATGTGAGGACATGGCAATAAGGCACCATCCTGGAAGCAGAGAGCACTTCTCACCGGGCACCAAGGCCAGTGCCTTGATCCTGGACCTCATGGCCTCCAGAGCTCTAAGAAATAAATTTCTGTTCTTTAGAAATCACCCAGTCTCAGCTGTTTTGTAGTACAAATAGACTAAGACACAAGCCCAAGTGGGGTGACCTCAGCAGGGCTCAGCAAAGGCAGAGATCAGCCCAGAAGGCAGACACCCTCCCCAGCAGAGAGAACAGAAGAGATCGGAGGTGGGGAGTGCCAAAGGATCTGAGGTTACCAAGAAAGAGACTGCATTTCAAACTGAAAGTGACTGACTGATATTAAAAATGGCAATTTCACTTTCTCTCACCAGCAAAAATGTGATTAGCAGGAAGGGAAAAGTTATAAACAAAGACAAAGGGTTTCAGAAAGTACAGTCATAATATTACCAAGACTTTGTGAGTTCTTGTGCGGAGAAGCAACCTTCTGTTGCCACTACTGCTCTTCCCTCTTTCCAGGGATGACTGCTCCTCTGGGGCCTGGAGGGCTGGTGCTGAGTCAGCTTCCCCAGCTGAGATGGGTTTTCCTAATGTGTCTATGACCCGAGAGTTCCAGGGGCCCCCAATTCCTGGACCTCTACACCTTCTGAGACAGACTATAAAGTGGATGGCCATCAAGAAAAAAGCTGTCAGTTCTTACTTTATGAGAGCCAAGTCCTTAATATAATAAGCATGCTATGTCATATGCTTGGAATTGGCTTCTTAATCCCATTTATCTTCTCCTTTTCCTGTGTTCATAATCTGATCTCTAGAACTCACCAAGAGTGTTAGAGTCAGAGCCCCTTGTCATGGTTCTTTGCCTCATCTACCTTTAAGGAATGCCCCCCAATGGTCTCCAATACTTCTGAAAGACACATTCCAAGTTAAAGCAAATTGAGAAGACTTTATTGCAAACTCACAAAGAGAAGAAAAATAGGTAAGAACTCTTCATTACAAAAGTAATGGTATGATTTTGTTTTTTGTTTGTTTGTTTGTTTACTTGACACGGAATCCACTCTATTGCCCATGCTGGAGTGCAGTGGCGTTATCTCGGCTCACTGTAATCTCTGCCTCCCGGGTTCAAGCAATTCTCTTGCCTCAGCCTCCCGAGTAGCTGGGACTACAGGCGCCCACCACCACACCCAGCTAATTTTTGTATTTTTAGTAGAGATGGGCTTTCACCACATCGGTCAGGCTGGTCTCGAACTCCTGACTTCAGGTGATCCACCCACCTTGGCCTCACAAAGTGCTGGGATTACAGGCGTGAGCTACCACGCCCAGCCAATAGCATGATTTTTGTGAGCCGTACATGGCTTGACTAAAAACCAGTGACTGAGTCACTTTCATTTTATTGCTGAAATATAAACAGTTTCACACATGAGGGAATAAATTCAATCCCACCTACATTTTTTTTTTCTTTTTCACAATTTTGGGTGCTTTTAAAAAAGCCTATCTCCTTTTGAATATATTTTTAGTTGATTCATCTTTATTGTGAGGTGTAGACACAAAATCTCAGTCTCACAGTATACTTACATTTCTAAGTTTGTTGCCAAGATGTAAACTCAGGGCTTTTACATAAAGTAGTCAGATTTTAGGTTTCTGTTTAAAACTTAGAATTCTAGAACTAAGTCAACCACCATCCCTTCAACAAACGTGGCACCAGGAGCTTCTACAGGCTGCCCCACTGAGCACAGACTCAAGTTTTCCACAGTCCCCACCACTCCCTACTACCTACTACTTTCCATCCACACCTCTCATTTATATTGCCCACCAGAAGCTCTAGGAATTGGAATTCACAGCTCCTGACTTTCAGCCTTATCTTTAAACAAATAATAAAAAAATAAACAATTCAAGTTCCTTCATCAGAGATAAGGGACATTTGAGAGCAGTCAGTTATCTGCAGGAAAAAAAAAATGGTTATTTTAGTGCCCCTTGTCCATAACAGTTGGCTATGCCCAAGAGCCAAAAGGTAGAGACAACCCAAGCTTCCCTCAGCAGACGAACGGAAAAACAAAAAGCACTATACATACACCACGGAATACTCTAGTTTAAAGAGAAAGGAAATTCTGACACACACTGCAACGTGGACAAATCTTGAAGACATTTGCTGAGTGCAATAGGGCAGTCACCAAAGGACAAACACTATGAGTCTATTTATATGAGGTTTCTACAGTAACCAAATTCACAGAAACAAAAAAATAGAACCAGGGACAAAAAAAAAAAAAAAAAACAGAGGGTGGGGGACGGGATGGGGGAGAAAGGAAAGGGGAATTAGTGTTTCATGAGTACAGAGTTTCACTTTTGCAAGATGAAAGGATTCTGGAGATTGGTTGTGCAACAATATGAGTATTAAAAGTAAGAAACTGTATTTCGCTTTACCAGATATACCAATATAAATAATAAATGGACTGAATTCTTGAAATATATGTATAAGCATAGAGAAAAGAATGGAAAACACATACCATTTTTGCCTCCAAGGTCACCCCTAAAAGAGGTGACTGAGTCGGGAGAAGTTTCTGCTCCACACAATTCTGCATCATCCATTTGTTGCAAATAACATCAGCAATTTGTTAATAAGTTACAGAAAAAGCTAAAGAGTTCCTCATAAAGAGAGTGGGGGGATAGCTCTAGCCCCCGTGTCATTTCTAAAATCAACTAAAAACAACAAGAAAGAGAAACAAAAAAGGTATCTCCACTTCTATGAAGCCACCACTCAGCAGAGGACTGACGCCCAGGTGCTTGGCACCTGGGACCTGGAAGAGGAGGGACAGGATGAGGGAGACCCTCTGTAGAACTTGGGGGAGGCAAAGAGAATCAAAGTTTTTCTAGGGCTGAAGCACAAATTAGTGGAATCGTCAACCCTGAGCCCCGCTCTCTTTGGAGCCACAAGGTCAAGTCCATGGGCAAAGGTCAAATCCATGGGCAAACCTCGAAACCTCTTTGGACACTGTGAGTGACAGCAGGAAGTGGGGAGGAAACACGGACGAGTATCTGCCAGAGCAAGTGGTTGTATGTTCCCAGTGTGGCAGAAACTGCAGGTCGAGACCAGCCTCAGCCATGCTGACACCAGTCGCTGAGAAGTACAAGTTAAATCACCCCAAATCTGTGACATGTAGGTTTTGGTGTGAGTCAAGGAGACTTCCCGTTAGTCTGGAGAGGACCACACCCCACAAAGAGGAGCACAGGGCACAAGATGAACGCAGGAAGGCAGGACTCACGCTGCCTGCCCTGCCAGCACGTCCCCAGGCCTGGGCCTGGCACTGCCCGAAACTCGCTGTCAGTCTGATGACCGATGACGCGGATATATCCTTTCTCAGAACAGGGACTTCAAGTGAGTGAAATAAAACACAGAGATGACAAAGGGAATGGTAAAACATTTTTAAAGTTTGTAATATTTATGCAGCAATTAATCATATCTAGCAGTGGGCCTAATAACTGGCATAATTTGAAAGTTGTGGTGACAGCAACTGACATTTCAGCAAATCTGTAACAATATGAAAGTATCTAATTACTAATGGTGAAAAATGTATAGGACCTACCGATAATAATGAGCTGTGTCACTCACATTCATTAGAGAAAATAAAGAAGAGAAAAGTCTTCCCATCCAAACTCACAGATCTCCCCTGAACGATATCCACAGACTCCTTGGGGATATTTGCTAGCCGCCTCCCAACCACTCTCCAAAAAATCGCTACTCCAGGAAAAATTCCATTATTTCAAGAACAGTGACCACTTTTTTTTTTAAAAGAACCATCATGAAAACTATAAAAGATAATGTCAGAGGAGAAAACAAAAAGAGGAAAGGCATATGGCAGACAAAAAGATAATGGAGAACACTGAGCGATGATGGTATACCACAAAGCAGGCACAATAATGGCTCCCAGAGATGCGCATAGCCTAAACCCCGTAAACCATACGTACATGATATGACGCAGCGCTCTCATGACGTGTGGCGGAGCTCTACGTGGCGCGGCGCTCTCATCACGTGACAGCGGCGCTCTCATGATGTACGGCGGCGCTCTCATGACGTGGGGCGGCACTCTCAGACGCGACGCGGCGCTCTCATGACGTGACGGCGGCGCTCTCATGATGTACGACGGCGCTCTCATGACGTGGCGCGGCACTCTCAGACGTGGCGCGGCGCTCTCATGACGTGGCGCTGCGCTCTGGTTTGAATGCGCCCCCAGAAAGTCGTGTGCTGGAAGCCTCGTCACCAAAGAAGTGGTATTGGAAGGTAAGGGCCTCATAAGAGGTGATTAGTTCACGAGGACACTGTGCTTCTTAATGAGTTAATGTCATTATCCAGGGAATGGGTTCGTTATTACAAGAATAGTTTTGTTATAAAAGCAGTGGCTCATGCCTCTAATCCCACCACTTTGGAAGCCTGAGGCAGGAGGATCACTTGAGGCCAGGAGTTCAAGACCAGTCTGGGCAATGCAGCGAGACTCTCTCTCTACAAAACATTTAAAAATTATCCGGATCACTTCAGGCCAGGAGTTCGAGACCAGCCTGGTGCACACCTATCATCCCAGCTATGTGGGAGACTGATGTGGGAGGATCACTTGAGCCTGGGAATTCCAGGCTACAGTGATCTGTGATTGTGCCACAGCACTCCAGCCTGGATGACAGAGAGAGACCCTGACTCTTAAAATAACAACCAAAACAAAAACAAGCAAGTTCAGCCTCTCTTGCTCTTACTGTTGCCCTCTGTGCCCCTTCTGCCTTCTGTCATGGGATGACACAGCATGAAGCCACTCACCAGATGCCAGCACTATGCTCACTGTGCGCTCAGTCTCCCGGGCCTCCAGAACGATGAGCCAAATACTTTTCTGTTCATTATAAATAACCCTGGCTGTGCCATTCTGTGATAGCCACATAAAACAGATGACACATAGCTAAGGAGAATTAAGGCAGCAGATGGAATTAAGTTTGTTAATCAGTTGACCTGAAGGTCAACTTGAATCTATCTTCTGATATATTCTATTTACTTTATTTTCCAGCTCTACTATTTTCTTATTAATTTTGGTTCACAATTTCAACTTCCAAGAGTTCTAGCTTTCAGACCACTCTTACTTGATAGACTCCTGCTGTTGCTTATCTATCTCTTTAAGTATACTGTTAGCTTTTTTCTTTTGGTTTCATTTGTCCATTGCATTATGTTTTCTCACCTTTATTTTCTTGTCTCTTGCACATTTTCCTTAAATATCTCTAGATCCTTACCTATTAATTTAACAGTGAGGCACTAAAATAACAAAGCTCTGAGAACATAGATGAAGCTTACAACCTGAAGTGGGGAGCTTCTCTTGCAGAGCTGGGTATGAAACTACCCATTTTATTGGGGATGCTCCAAATGTCAGGATAAGGAGATATTTTCTCTGGATATACCCAGTTTCTCTGGAGAGGAATCTACTAACCTTCTTTAGCAATTGGCCTCTGGCTGCTGATGTCCTGTGATCAGGCAGGTGGACTTTTTTTTTTAATTTTTGAGTCTCGCTGTTACCCAGGTTGGAGTGCAGTGGTGTAATCACAGCTCACTGGAGCCTTGACCTCCCAGACTTAGGTGATCCTCCCACCTCAGCCTCCAGAGTAGCTGGGACTAAAAGCGTGCACCACCACACCTGGCTAGTTTTTTGTGTGTTTTGTTTTTTTTTTGTTGTTTGTTTCTTTGTTTCGTAGAGACAGGGTTTTGCCATGTTGCCCAATATGGCCTTGAACTCCTGGACTCAAGAGATTCACCCATTTTCGCCTCCCAAAGTGCTGGGCTTACAGGTGTGAGCCACCAGGCAAAGCCAGGCAGGTTGACTTCCAATCCCTTTGTACCTACGCTGGCTTCTTAATTTCATCTCCCTCGGCACACACTATGGGTAGTATCTTAATCTCATCTCCCTCTGCACACACTAT
>NW_012117377.1:9498485-9505412 GCF_000951035.1 Colobus angolensis palliatus | reverse complement strand
GGTAGTATCTTAATCCCATCTCCCTCTGCACACACTATGGGTAGTATCTTAATCCCATCTCCCTCTGCACACACTATGGGTAGTATCTTAATCTCATCTGCCTCTGCACACACTACAGGTAGTATCTTAATCTCATCTCCCTCTGAACACACTATAGGTAGAGTAATTTCTTCTGCTCCATAAAATTCGTTATCATAGAAAGTGAACATTTTAGTACATACAGTGCACCCTTGAACAACATGGATTTGAACTGTGCAGGTGCACTTGTATGTGGATTTTCTTCTGCTTCTGCCATTCCTGAGACAGCAAGACCAACCTCTCCTCCTCTTCCTCAGCTTACTCAATGTGAAGATGATGAGAAAAAAGACCTTTATGATTCAACCTACTTCCATTTAATGAATAATAAATGTATTTTATCTTCCTTAGGATTTTCTTAATAACATTTTCTAGTCTCTGGCTTACTTTATTATAAGAATATAGTATATAATATGTATGACATTCAAAATATGTGTTAATCAGCTGCTTGTGTTATTGGTAAGTCTTCCTGTCAACTGTAGGCTGAGTCAGAATTTATATGTAGATTTTCACTCTGTGTGTGTGTTTGGGGGTGTCAATGCCCTTAACCTCTACATTGTTAAGAACAAACTGTATACCGATAGTGGAAGTAAGCAGTGGAGGATTATATTCATAATATCGGATTGGTAAATGCCTATTAAGATATGAAATGCAGAATCCATAAGATACTGGTACCTATGTAAAATCAGGCATTTTTTAAGGCAATAAAAAGTCCAATTGGAAGCATGGTATTAGCAGCAACAGGCCAGTTTTATATATCTAAAATGTTTTTACAGATCAACTTAATGACCAGTTATATATGTTCAAAAGGTTTTTTACAGATCAGCTCAATAAAGATTAATATTCTGTTAGAAAGCAAAATGGGCAAATGACTAAAACACGCAGTTCACCGACTGCGGTGGTTTATGCCTGGAATTCCAGCTCTTAGGGAGGCAGAGGCAGAGGAATAGCTTAAGCCCAGGAATTTGAGACCTGCCTGGGCAATATAGTGAGACCCCTTTCTCCACTAAAAAGAAAAAAAAAGTGTAAACCTGCAGTTCACAGAAAGGAAAAATACACAAAGGACTTATAAAATGTCTTTAAAATATGCTTAATATACTGATAATTAGATACATAGAAATTAAAACAATAAATCAGCCAGGCATAGTGGGGACTGCCTGTCATCTCAGCTACTCATGAGGTTAAAGCAGGAGGATCACTTGAACCCGGCATTTCAAGCCCAGCCCGGGCAACACAACGAGGCCCCATCTTCAAAAATAATAATCATCTATTACCATTTCATAAAATAAAGATTAAGAGATTTGGGACCAGGCCCGGTGTCTTACGCCTATAATCCCAGCACTTTGGGAGGCCGAGGCGGGCGGATCATGAGGTCAGGAGATCAAGACCATCCTGGCTAACACAGTGAAACCCCATCTCTACGAAAAATACAAAAACAAAAAAATTAGCTGGGCATGGTGGTGAGCACCTGTAGTACGAGCTATTCGGGAGGCTGAGGCAGGAGAATGGCGTGAACCCGGGAGGCGGAGCTTGCAGTGACCCGAGATCGCACCACTGCACTCCAGCCTGGGAGACAGAGCGAGACTCCATCTCAAAAAAAAAAAAAAGAGAGAGATTTGGTAAAACACAATGTTGGCAAAATGAGGAAATTTTGCAGCATTGCACATTTAGAATGTAATGTATGCTGCCATGACTATTTTCTCCATTTGACCAAGAGCCATCAGTATTGTTAATAAATGTATCCACTGAACTAGTATTTCTATGTCTTAAGAATTTATCCTACAGATATATTTGTAATAAATACAGAAAATATGTATGTATACAAAGATGTTCATTGAAATACTGTTTGTGATATCTCAAAACTGGGACAATCTGCTATCTGGTGTGGTTCCCAGGCAAGGGCCAGCCTGGGAACTGCCTTTTAACCTGTTTGTGACAAGATGAGAACTTGTGCCAGCATCTCTGTCAACTACATTACCAAGCACGTTACAAGACTCTGTCTTTTTTTTTTTTTTTTTTTTTTGAGACAGGGTCTCACTCTGTCGCCCAGGCTGGACTGCAGTGGTGCTATCAGAGCTCGCTGCAACCTCGACCCCCCAGGCTCAAGCAGTTCTCCCACCTCAGCCTCCCGAGTAGCTGGGACTACAGGCACACGCCACCACACCCAGCTAATTTTTGTGTGTTTTTTGTAGAGATAGGGTTTCACTATGTTGTCCTGGTCTCAAACTCCTGGGCTCAAGGGATCCTCTCACCTGGGTCCCCCAAAGTGCTGGGATTACAGGCATGAGCCACTGCGCCCGGCTCAAGACTGTCTCAAAGTACACAGCAATATGCTGATTTACATCTTGATTAGCCTCCTTATGCGCTGGTACTTTCAGTCACATGGGTTTTTAGGAGAGTGTGTAAATCAATTTTGATAGAACCAAAAAATACTTGGTTTTGAAAAAGGATGAGAAAAAGTTATTTAGTTTTACATTTATTAAAAAAAAATTGAGCACGTGTCTGTGTGTCCAAACATTCAGTTTTTAGATGCTTTTATTTGTGCAAATACAAGGAAAGGGGTATTTAGTAACATAACCATCTTTCTGGAAAGATTTATAAGAATTTGAGTAACAGTGTTTGTCTCTGGGGAGAGGAACTGAGAAATTGGGAAACTAGAGATTTGAATTTTTTTAAAAAAATTGTTTTTCATTGTGTTCCATTTATAGCATTTTAATTTTTAGGCCCTGTGCATGTACAAATAAAAGTAAGATTTTTAATAAATAAAAACAATAAATAGGAAACACTTAAAAGAAAGAATTATTGGCTGAGTGTGGTGGCTCACGCTTGTGATCCCAGCGCTTTGGGAGGCCGAGGCAGGCAGATCACAGGTCAGGAGTTTGAGACCAGCCTGGCCAACATGGCAAAACCCTGTCTCTACTAAAAGTACAAAAAATTAGCTGGGCATGGTAGCCGGCACCTGTAATCCCAACTACTCAGGAGGCTGAGGTAGGAGAATGGCTTGAACCCAGGAGGCAGAGGTTGCAGTGAGCTGAGATCCGGCCACTGCACTCCAGCCTGGGCAAAAAGAGCGAAATCTTGTCTCAAAAAAAATAAATAAAAATAAAAAATTTTTATATCCATAGCATGGAATGTTCCACACCTGTTAAAAACAATAAAATAACTTATACTTTAATAGGGTTTTTAAAAAACTGAGGTGGGGATATTTGGGTCTACTTAGATGGAGTAGGTAGTTCCATTCCAAATCCTTCCAGGTCCTTGCTTACAACACATGAAACAAGCATAGGAAGACCCTGACAGATTTAAAGGAAAAGTGGATGCCAGGGACATCATGGCTATAGGAACTATAAGGTGGTGAGGTCCCTGGATCCCCTTCTCATCTCCCATGTATCCTGGACAAGGCACTGCAGAAGCCCCCAACCCAGAATGGCCAACGCAACACAGACAAAAAAATCGTTTCTTGCCCTAATCAAAGGACCAAGGAAAGGGTGCCCTAAAAACCAAAAACAGAAAACCCAAACACCAACAGAAAACAGGCCCCAACCATAGATCAGTTCACCTAATGCCCAACCTCCAAGGACAGATGTTGTCAAAAAGGTTTCAGTGGAGCATGCTTCCCCCGTGCATTGCCATCATGCTCAGGGCCCCCTGCCGTCCACAAGCAAGTCATTTCAAACACAATGATACAGGTAGGTTGAAAGTTAAAGGATTTTATTTAAAAAAAAAAAAAAGATATGGGGCTGGACGTGGTGGCTCACACCTGTAATCCCAGCACTGTAAGAAACCAACCAGAGAGGATGGCTTGAGCCCAGGAGTTTAAGGTCACAGTGAGCCACGATTGTGCCACTGCACTCCAGCCTGGGTAACAGTGTGAGACCCTGTCTCAAAAAAAAAAAAAAGCAAGCATCTGCTCCTTTGAGATGCAGTAGACAGAGCAGGCCGTGGTGGCTCATGCCTATAATCCCAGCGCTTTGAGAGGCTGAGGCAGGAGAATAACTTGAAGCCAAGAGTTGAAGACCAGCCTGGGCTACACAGTGGGACCTCTGTTTCTCCAAAGAAAATGCGACCGATAGGAAGTCTCAGACTAGATGGATGCTCACTCGGTCTCACAGTCATTCACCAAGACACCCTTGCGGGTGAGGACACCTTTTGTTCTCAGAAGGCCTCTCACACTCAGATACTTAAACTCACCTTCACACAGGTTCTTTCTACCAGACAGCTGTAAACACAGGTCCATGTCCAGGCCATGCTGCCTACAGCGTAGCATGTGTGAGATTCTTTTTCATAGTCCTGTAACGATGTTGTTCAAAGTACAATGGCCGGGCGCGGTGGCTCAAGCCTGTAATCCCAGCACTTTGGGAGGCCGAGACGGGCGGATCACGAGGTCAGGAGATCGAGACCATCCTGGCTAACACGGTGAAACCCCGTCTCTACTAAAAAATACAAAAAACTAGCCGGGCGAGGTGGCGGGCGCCTGTAGTCCCAGCTACTTGGGAGGCTGAGGCAGGAGAATGGCGTAAACCCGGGAGGCGGAGCTTGCAGTGAGCTGAGATCCGGCCAGTGCACTCCAGCCCGGGCGACAGAGCAAGACTCCGTCTCAAAAAAAAAACAAAGTACAATATTATTGCAAGACATTTCCAAGTGTGATAGAATGTTAAAAAGAAAAGAAAAAAAAAAAGTCCAGACTTTAATGTTACAGTGAACTGTGACAAAGATTCCCTCCTTTACTAAACTTCAGTCAGACTCCTCAGAATCTTCTCCTCAACCAGGACTTGACCTTGGCCCCCATCCTCTCATCAACCTGCCTAGCCCAGTTTTAGCAAGAATCCTGCTAAGTCATTCCCCACATCTGACTATCCTCACATCTGATTGGGTTGCTCATCCCTCACAGTCCCCCTGGTGATATCTGATCACCCTGGCCTGTCTTCAGCAAGAATCTTGTTAGATCACTTTAGCAAGAATATCCCTACCCTTGTTAAGGAAAAATTATTCAGTGGTACTTGTTAAAGGATGGGAGGGCTGACTTTGTTCTGGACCCTTGTGATAGGTGTAGGTAACACGGCAGTGGGATCTAGCAGTGGGAGAGAGGTTGGGTCAGACTCCAAATACAACAAGGAAGAGGGGGTATTTATAACCAAAGAGAAGGGTGGGGGTCAGTAGATAAAAAATTACGAAGAGAAAATATCAGGGGTAAGGGGGGTTCTGGTTGAACTGGCCTGAGGGTAATCTTGCTGAAGGTGGACTAGGGTAATTGAACATTGCCTGGGGCATAATGAAAAATAAGGAACCCGATCCGCCATTGAGGATGATCAGATACCAAGGATGAGGATATTCTTGTTAAACTGACTTAGCAGGATTCTTGTTAAAGCTGGATTTTATAAGGAAATGCACAGATGGGTCTAGGAGAAAGGTTCAGGAGCCTGATTAAAGTCAAACTGAGGATCTTTTTCACCTTTCATATCTCCTCTTAGTAATCTCTGTCGACTGACTCCCGTCCTGCTCCCTAGCCATAAATCCCAACGTGCCCTTGTTGCATTCAGGGTTGAGTCCATTCTCTCTCCCCTATTACAATACCCCTGCTGGAATCGTGTTAAATAAAGTCTCTGTTACTATTTCAAAAAGCAACGGAATATTTTTTGAGAAGGGTCTCACTCTGCCACCCAGACTGAAATGCAGTGGTGATTGATTATGGTTCACTGCAGCCTCGACCTCCCCAGGTTCAAGAGATCTTCCAACCTTAACCTCCCAGGCTGCTGGGACTACAGGTGCACACCAAAATCCACCAGGCTAATTTTTGTTTTTTTTTTTTTTTTTTGAGACGGAGTCTCGCTCTGTCGCCCAGGCTGGAGTGCAGTGGCCAGATCTCAGCTCACTGCAAGCTCCGCCTCCCGGGTTTACGCCATTCTCCTGCCTCAGCCTCCCGAGTAGCTGGGACTACAGGCGCCCGCCACCTCGCCCGGCTAGTTTTTTGTATTTTTTAGTAGAGACGGGTTTCACCGTGTTCGCCAGGATGGTCTCGATCTCCTGACCTCGTGATCCACCCGTCTCAGCCTCCCAAAGTGCTGGGATTACGGGCTTGAGCCACCGCGCCCGGCCAATTTTTGTACTTTTTGTAGAGACAGTGTTTTGCCATGTTGCCCCAGACCGGTCTTGAACTCCTTGGCTCAAGTGATATACCAACCTTGGCCCCCCAAAGTGCTAGGATCACAGGTGTGAACCACCGTGCCCGGACAGAATATTTTTTCCTTTAACGATGACTGTGGCTGTGTGTGGTGGCTAATGTAATTGTAATTCTAGTGCTTGTAGGAGGCTGAGAAGGGAGGATTGTTTGAGGCCAGGAGTTTGAGATTAGGCTGGCCACACCACACATAGCAAGGACGTATCTCTACAAAAACATGTTTAAAAAATTAGCCAAGCATGGTTGTGTGCACCTGTAGTCCCAGCTACTCAGGAGGCTGAGGCAGGAGGATCTCTTGAGCCCAAGAGTTCGAGACTGCAGTAAGCTATGATTGTGCCACTGCCCTCCAGGCTGGGTAACAGAACGAGGCCCTCAATTATAATAATAATAATAATAATAGAACAATGGCTGTCACTCAAGCTCCTAATGGTATAACATCAAAAGTCCCAGAGTGAAATCATTTTGCAAAAAAAAAAAAACCCCAAACTTCCAAGTTTTTCATTAGTCAAATATTTTCATCACTGTCTTTTTTGTGCTCGCAGAAATAAGCCTATCTCATTGCTCAGTGTACTGGAATCTTGAGTTTTCTGTGAAAGGAAGTGTATTCGATGTAAACATTTAAAACACACCAGAGTTTCATAATTCTGCTTTGTCATTTCTTTTTTTTTTTTTTT
>NW_012117377.1:9486013-9497800 GCF_000951035.1 Colobus angolensis palliatus | reverse complement strand
GTGAGATTCTTTTTCATAGTCCTGTAACGATGTTGTTCAAAGTACAATGGCCGGGCGCGGTGGCTCAAGCCTGTAATCCCAGCACTTTGGGAGGCTGAGGTGAGGAGAGCGCTTCAGTCCAGGCCAGTCTGGGCAACATGGTGAAACCGCCCCCCCCAAAAAAAAAAAAAAAAAAGGAAAGGGAAGTAGCCTGAAACTGCTGTTGCAATGTTTTTCCTACCCACACTCTGAGCACGACTCTTTTCAGGAGCCCGACTCCAGCTGCTGCTACAGCACATCTTGAGCTGGGGCATCCCCGCACCTTAGACCTGACCTCTCCCCCTCTGGGACTGTATATGGAGCCCAGCGGACTGGTCTTGGCTCATCTGCTTAACAGAGAGGGGAGTCCCTCATTTTGCTCCAATGGAGGCTCCTGTTACTCTCTTCTGCCCTCTGCTGGTCATGGGTGCTAGTGACAGTCATCCCTCCGCCCTCCCCAAGGTTAAGAAGAGAAGAGGAAGGAGGAAGAGCGGAGCGCTGGAACCGGGCGGATGGAGAAATGTAATTGCTGTAAAAAAGAGTGCATGAGGCCGGGCGCGGTGGCTCAAGCCTGTAATCCCAGCACTTTGGGAGGCCGAGACGGGCGGATCACGAGGTCAGGAGATCGAGACCATCCTGGCTAACCCTGTGAAACACTGTCTCTACTAAAAATACAAAAAATTAGCCGGGCGAGGTGGCGGGCGCCTGTAGTCCCAGCTACTCGGGAGGCTGAGGCAGGAGAATGGCGTGAACCCGGGAGGCGGACCTTGCAGTGAGCTGAGATCCGGCCACTGCACTCCAGCCTGGGCCACGGAGCGAGACTCTGCCTCCAAAAAAAAAAAAAAAAAAAAGAGTGCATGACTGGCGACACAGAAGTTTCCAGGACAGAAGCGAAGGGTGGGATACTGGGGAAAGATGGGGCTTGCTTGCATGAAGCCTAATATAAAGAGGTGCTGGTATAAATGGAATGTCCGTGTCTCTGCCAAATTCGTATGTTGAAATCTTAACCCCCCAGATGAGGGTATTAAGAGATGAGGAGGATTTGGAGAGGTGATTAGGTCATGTGAGTGGACCCCCTGAAGGGAGAATTGGTGCCTTATAAAACGGGCCACAGAGCCATCCCTTGTCCCTTCCACCATGTGAAATTATAGCTAAGGAACATACATGGCCATCAGTAGCACAGAAAACGTGTCCTCACCAGACACCAGACCTGCTGGTGTCTTGACCTTGGAGTTCCCAGGAGTTTGAGACCGGCCTGGCAAAATAGCGAGACCTCATCTCTACAAAAAATTAAGTTAGCTGGGTATGGTGGCATGTGCTTGGAGTCCCAGCTCCTTGGGAGGCTGAGGCAGGAGGACTACTTGAGCCCAGGAGTTTGAGGTTGTGGTGAGCTATGATCATATTACAGTCCAAACTGAGTGTCAGAATGAGACCCTGTCTCAAAAAACAAACAAACAAACAAAATCCTGTTGTTTATAAGCCACCCAGTCCATGGCAGTTTGTTACTCACCGAAACACAGGAGATGGGGAAGAAAGGGTCGAGGAGGACACAGGTGGGAGTGAGTCTCACATACAGTTGTTACTCTGAACTTATGTAAGAATTCTCGTCTTCTCGTTTGGTTGTAGAATCAGTCAATCTTGAAATCGAGATTCTGTAGGTCAGCAGGAGCAACTCCCTTTCCTGGTTGTGACCAGGAAGGGAAGAAGGGAAGGCTTTGCTGCCACACTCCTGCTCATCAGTTTCCCTGACATTAAGGCCCAGCAGTTCTGCCTGGGAGGCTGGGAGAACAAGCCCCTGTTTTGTTGAGAAGTTGGACCAAAGACTCGTGGGCCCATCCAGCTCTGAACATCTAGAAATCCAGGGACATGGACAGTGAGTTCTTCCCCACCCTTTCACAGGGTGGGGACATGGCCTCCCAGTGTGCCCTCAGGTTTTTCTGTCCGTAGAGGTCAAGGGCCCTGACAAAACTCTTTACTTGGATAGAGCAACTGTGACAGTTAATCTTATGTGTCTACTTGACTGGGAAGAGATGTCAAAAGAAGTGGTAAAACATTATTATTAGGTGTGTCTGTAAGGGTGAATCTGGAAAAGGTTAGCATTTGTATCAGGCTAGGTAAGGAAGATCCGCCCTCACCCACATGGGCAGGCATCTTTCCATCCATTGAGGAGCTGAATAGAAAAGTGGAGGGAAGGCAGATTCTCTCAGAGCTGGGACATTCACCTTCTCCTGTCCTCGGACATCGGTGCTCCTGCTTCTGAAACCACCTTTGCAAAATTATGACTGAAACAGTGAAAGAAATCTGACTTACCTGATTCCCTCTTGCTTCTCACCTCCAAACTGTCCTTGTTCATTCCTGGGCATAAGCTGAACTAACTAACTTTGGGAGAAACTTAGTTTGTAATTTATCTGGTTTTTTTTTGTTTGTCTTTTTGGGTTTTTGTTTGTTTGTTTGTTTTTTATTTTAAGACAGAGCCTTGCTCTGTTGCCCAGGCTGGAGTGCAGTGGTACAATCTCGGCTCACTGCAACCTCCACCTCCTGGGTTCACGCCATTCTCTTGCCTCAGCCTCCCGAGTAGCTGGGACTACAGGTGCCCACCACCACGTCCGGTTAATTTTTTGTATTTTTAGTAGAGATGGGGTTTCACCGTGTTAGCCAGGATGGTCTCCATATCCTGACCTCGTGATCCATCCACCTTGGCCTCCCAAAGTGCGAGGTGGGCTCCCAAAGGGTGAGCCACCTCGTCCCACCTATAGTTTAAAACAAAGACCATAGTTTAAAACAAAGCCCTCTCCCAAAGCAGACCACCTCCTTGCCTGGGGACTAGGTTGTCTTTGTAGGATTAACATTAGCCACAAGATTAGAAATTATGGTTTAAGAGTCATGCAGCTGGAGTTTACAAGATTCTGACCCTCACTAAATTGCTCCTAAGATCAGTGGCTTCAGATATTTGGCAGACCCTGCACTTAATGGATCAGCTGGCATCATGCAGATTGATTAACTGGCTCACCTGATCTTGTGGCCCTCACCCAGGAACTGACTCAGTGCAAGAGGGCAGCATCAATTCCCTATGATTTAATCTCTGACCAATCAGCACTCCTGGCTCACTGCCCTCCCCCCACTCACCAAGCTGTCCTTAAAAACTCTGCTGCCCAAATGTTCAGGGAGACTGATTTGAGTAACAACGAAACTCCGTTCTCCTGCACAGCTGGCTCTGCGTGAATTACATACACTTTCTCCATTGCAATTCCTCTGTCTTGCTAAATCGGTTCTGTCTAGGCACTGGGCAGGGTGAGCCCATTGGGCAGTTACACTTCTCCAGCCTTCAAGCTCAGACTAAATTCCTCGACTGGCTTTCCTGGCTCTCTAGCCTACAGAGAGCAGGTGGTGGAGTTTCTCAATTTCCAGAATCGTGTGAGCTGATTCCCATAATCAATCTCATATACTATATGTATCCTATGGATTCTGTTTCTCTGAAGAACCCCCCAAAATAGAGCACACAATCCCAGTTTTTCCTGCCACTCACTCCCCAGCAACATCTTAATTTGGCCAAGTTCACTGTTGCTTATAGCAGAATACAAAAGCACCAAACTGAGCAAAACAGGGAAGCAGGAATCTCTCGCCTTGAGACCCAGAGTGCCACACTGTGGAGCAATTAACTGTGGGGGCCCTCCCCTCCCTTCACCTCACAAGTCAGGCTCACGTATAAACCCACCAGCCAAGTTAGGCCATCTTCACCTGTCTAGAGCTGGAGATACTAGAAATCATCTCGTCTCGTATCCTTCCTTTAGGAAAGGATGCACTGAGACCGAGAGAGGCCAGCTTGCTCCGGGTTTAAAACACTTTTACTTCTAGGGCAGGGGCCCTCAAATGATTTGGTTCAAGGCCGCATCACACTCTTGAAAATGAGGACTCCAGGGGGCTTTCGTGTGAGGATTATATCTATTGATATTTACTGTATCAAAAGCCAAAACAGAAAAATTGTTGAAAGTCTGAGAAGAGTAGCACTGACTTACAGTTTGCACATCTTACTCACGTCTGACTCAGCAGAAAGCAACTGGAGTCTCTAATACTTCTGCACCTTAGTCCGTTGCAATATCACAGAGCATTAGCCTGTTGAAAATTCCAGTCTAAGCCGAGCACAGTGGCTCATGCCTATAGTCCCAGCACTTTGGAGGGCTGCGGTGGGAAGATCGCTTGAGCTCAGGAGTTCGAAACCAGCCTCGGCAACATAAAGAGACCCCCGTTTCTACAAAAACTTAAAAATTAGTTGGGTGTGGGGATGCAGGCCTGTGATTTCAGCAACTCAGGAGATTGAGATGCGAGGGTTGCTTGAGGCCAGGAAGTTGAGGCTGCAAAGAGCCATGACCATGCCATGGAACTTCAGTCTGGGGAATGATGTGAGACCCTATCAAAAAAAAAAAGAGAAGAAGGGAGGAAGGGAAAAAGAAAATTCTAGTCTACACTTGTGAGAGTGAAAACTGTGTCATAGTATGATTATGAAAATAGTTTTGACCTTGCAGATCCCCTAAAAGATCTCAGGAATTCTATGGGGATCCCCCGACCACACACTGAGAAGTATAGATATAGAATAAGCAAGCACATGTCTGGAGTCCTTGTCTCCTAAATCTCCATCTGCTACCTTTATTTCTTATTTTATTTCTTACTTATTTTTATTTACATATTTATTTATCTTGAGATGGAGTCTTGCTCTGTCACCAGGCTGGAGTGCAGTGGCACCATCTTGGCTCACTGCAACCTCCACCTCCCGGGTGCAAGCAATTCTCATGCCTCAGCCTCCCAAGTAGCTGAGATTACAGGTGTGTGCCACCACGCCTGGCTAATTTTTGTATTTTTAGTAGAGACGGGGTTTCACCATATTAGCTAGGCTGGTCTTGAACTCCTGACCTCAAATGATCCACCCCCCTCAGCCTCCCAAAGTGCTGGGATTACAGGTGTGGGCCACCACGCCTGGCCTATTTTTTATTTTTATATACTAATTGTGGAGAATCCCTGGGTTTTTTTTTTTTTTTTTCACCTTTATTTTTAAAATTTTTTTTGAGATGGGTCTTGCTACATTGCACAGGCTAGACTCAAATGCCTGGCCTCAAGCTATCCTGCTGCCTCAGCCTCCTGAGTAGCTTCAATTACAGGTACATGCCACCACACTTGGCTCCATCTGCTGCCTTTCTAGCTTATGGCAGTATTATACATTACACTGTCTCTTACCTGTATTGAAATCATGTATCCCATACATGTATACAATTACAATTTGTCGATTAAAAATTAATATTAATTTTGAAAACCAATATGTAAAAGGTAACCCCCAAAAATCAAATTTTTTTAGGACTTTCAAATAAAATCTGGAGAATAGCTAACATATTCTGTCAGGACTGTCAGACTAAAAATAGAAGTGCGTGAGTCAGTCGCTTCAACACAATGGTTACTTTTCTCTTCAGAGAAATTGAACTAGAATTATAAAAGACTCATTCAAATGTTGTCATGGGCAGCAAAAAAAAAAAAAAACTAACAACAGTGATTTCCAGTCAAAGCCATGAGTGGACACATGAAACCACATTTGCAAAATTATGACTGAGACAGTGAACGAGATTTCACTTAACTCACTTTATCTTGCTTCTAATCTCCAAGGGTACTTGTTCATTCCTGGATGTAGGCGGAACTAATTTTGGGGAAAACTTAGTGTATAGTTTATAGTTTAAACAAAGATGGTAACAGCCCTTTTCCTTCTTGCCTGGGGAATAGATTGCCATTGTAGAACTAACATTAGCCAGACGATCAGAAATTATGGTTTAGGAGTCATGCAGCTGGAGGCTACAGAATCCTGACACTCCCTAAACTACTCCTAAAATCAATGCTTGAGATATTTTGCAGGCCCTGCACTTGATGGCACCACCCAGATCAAAAAACTGGCTCATCTGATCTTGTGGGTCCCACTCAGGAACTGACGGAATTCAAGAAAACAGCTCAGACTCCCTAAGATTTTATCTCTGACCAATCAGCACTCCTGGCTCACTGGCTTCCCCCCACCGACCAAGTTATCCTTAAAAACTCTGCTCCCTGAATGCTCAGGGAGACTCATTTGAGTAATAATAAAATTCCGGTCTCCCACACAGCTGGCTCTGCATAAATTACTCTTTCTCTACTGCAATTCCCTGTCTTAGTAAATACGCTCTATCTAGGCAGTGTGCCAGGTGAACCCCTTGAGCAGTTACAAATTTGGTGGCTCATCTGGGATTGCTCTTGTGGCTACCTGCCCGTGGTTCAGTGGCCCCCCTCCAGCAATGGATCCAGAAGCCTGCCCAAGCGACTGCCTAGTTCACTTGGACTGGAGGCTAACCTTGATACTCTCACTACTGGCAGGGCACTGCTGACCCAACGTGCATGGATTTAATTGCAATGGAGAAATAGCCACGGGGAGACATCCCTTAACTGTAACCCTATCACGGGGTGTCTGTCTGTAGCCCCATGGAGGGGTGTCTGTCTGTAACCCCACTGCAGGTTGTCTAATCCAGATTGGTTAGTATCCTATGCACTGCCAATGCCTCCTTCCTTCTCCTGACTGGTTCTGTAGCCCTATGGTTGGATGTCTATTTGTAGCTCCACCATGGGGTGTCTGTGTCTGTGGCCCCATTGCAGGGTGTCTGTTCAGCTCCTGGGGGGTCTCGGTTGGCTCTTTCTAACTAGTAGAAAGAGTCCTGGTTTGGAAGACTTCTCAATCAGGAAGATATCGATGAGGTTTCTCAGAAGGAGAATAGGAAGATAGTTTGTTAGGAATACTCTTGGAGTTCTTGGTTAGGGATTTGATTGGGAAGGCCTCTGTCCTCTCATGTTTGTGTGTGTTTGTATATGTGGAAGGGATCTCAGAAGAGGTTGCTGATGGAAGTCCAGCAGACCTAACTCAGACCCCTCCTTATTTGTCTGGTCACATTTGATGAGCCCTAGAGAAGGCTCAACAGGCCTGTCTTGGGGTGACTATCTGCCCTTCCTCTTGCCCAGAGACCCCATTGTGAATTCCATTCCGAGGTCATCCCTCCCCACCTGGAGTGGATCAAAGACAACAGGGACCAATGGGAGAAAGTTTTTGAGCTTTGCCAGGCTAATACTGGGTGCTGAACGAGGTGACTAATGTGTGTTTTGTTATGTGTGTTTTGCTGGGATGGAAAATGTTAATTTGGTTCCCCATGCAGCCCTCTGGGCAGCATCTTGCAAATTAAGAATCTTGTCTATGGTTCCATAAAGCAGGAAAGGGTGATTTTCTCTTGTAAAGTGGCTTGATCCCCACAGCCATGGTGCAGTGAGCAGGGCCATTAGAAACCACTCCGGGAAGCTGCAGAGAAAGGGAGCCAGGAAGCCTAGTATGCTGGCAAAAAGGGTTAAGAAAATCTAACCAGCCAAGTTTCTCTCTCTCTATTTCTCTGTCTGGGTAAACAGTAAACTTCACTATTTGTCTCTCTGCAAGGGTTTGATTAATAGAAAAAGAATTTGTGAAACTAGGCTTAGGTGGCAGCAGATCTGGTGTACTTTGTGCTACGAATTTGTCTTTCTGTGTTCTGTAATGGAGAAAGGAATATCACAGGATAGAATGTGAGTTTAGGACCCACTTTCAAGCTCACTTTTCAAGCCAGCCTGGCAGGCTGTTCAGCTACAAACTGCTAAGGGTCCCTGAAACCAGTAGCAGATGAAATTTCTCTGTCTTGTTTTGTGTCCTTAAGAGCTTAACTTTGTGACCATGTGGGGATACTTTCTCCTGGTTTCCACCTTCTAGAAGACAGGAACTTGAGGATTCATGTCATAGTCAGCCCTAAAAATTTTCTTGAGCAGCTAAAAGTCTTTACAACTTTTAAATTGGCTTCTCTAGGCTCCTTCTGGGAAGACCAATAGAAACTGCTCAATGCTGTAACTCAGTGGCCAGGGCTTTTTCTTTTGACAATGGCAGCCTGGGTTCTATTCTCGGCTTCTGGAATGATTCCCTTCTGGTTTTTCACTCATGTAACTTTGCCATTTATTGAGGTTTCCCCCCACCATGGATAGCTTCTGATTTCCTGTCTTGAGTTTTTCTTCCTCTAAAATACCTTGGGGAAATGCTAAAGCGTGTAAAAAAAAAAAAGAAAGAAAGAAAGAAACTGCTTACCATCTCTTTGAGACACCTATGTTTCCATGGTTAAGTTATAACCTTAATTAAAACTTATTAATTTCATGAGGAAAGTTACCTGTGGAATTCAAAAGCCAAAAATATTGGCCACTTGGCATGGCTAACGTTGGGTGATAAAAAATTTAAAAGAATGTTTTTTAAAAAAAGCACCATGGTTAAAAGTCAGCTTAATTAAAAGTGGATAAACAAGCTAGAAGTTTATTTATTTATTTTATTGTTGAGATGGAGTCCCACTCTGTCACCAAGGCTGGAGTGCAATGGCGAGATCTAAGCTCACTGTAACCTCCGCCTCCCAGGGTCAAGCAAAAGGTGTGAGCCCCGTGCCCGGTGCTATAAATATATTTAAAAGGCCTTTATGTTTTTCTCTTCTTGAATCTTGTTTTTCCTGGAAAAAGATTTTTTTTCTTCTCAGCTGACTGAATTATTTTCCTCCATTTTTTTTGTCTTGCCAATCTTAATGCACACATGAGAGGCGCTGGATAACTTTTGGTAGCCTGGGACTTCCTGGGAAAAACAGGAAGCACCACAAACCAACCATTTTGAAGGAAAAAAAAAAAAACAAAAAAACTGTTTTCCTCATAGAACCCTAGCAATTAAAAGCAGATAAATCCCTCTCAAAATCAAAGGCTCAGTTCTGTTTCGCATTGTGTCATCTAATGGTTTTGAGTTTTAGGCGTATCAGAAATTACTTCCCTTTATTAAAAAAGCTTGGTGTCTAATAAGTAGGTAGGAAATACACTTTAGGGGATGGCTAATAGTAGTTATGGAAGAATACTTGACTGTTCGCACACCTGGATGAGAGAAACATGCTCTTGGCCACCTGGAAGATACGGACACACCCCCAGCCCCGCTGAGAGATAAGACTCTTATGGCGAATGGTCTAATCACAAAATGGGCTGATTGGCTTTGGTTTGCCTTGCAATGAAATGCAGGGTAGCAGCACTGCACTGTTTTCTCCTGTAGTATTTCACTCCTTTTGGGGATGGAGAACCCAGGATAAAATGCCACCCTTAATTCCGGGGATTTGTCTTTGCCTTCAGTTGCTTCTTTGATGCTTATTTGGCCGAGATATACATGCTTTCCTGGCCCTGTTCCTCCAAGGGCTCCACCCTGAAGCCAGAAATCCAATTAAGAAACCTGCAAATGAAAATTTTACAAGAATTAAATCTATCCAGGGCCAGGCGTGGTGGCTCACGCCTGTAATTCCAGCAATTTGGGAGGCCGAGGCGGGCGGATCACGAGGTCAGGAGTTCGAGACTAGCCTAGCCAATATAGTGAAACCCCGTCTCTACTAAAAATACAAAAATTAGCCAGGTGTGGTGATACACGTCTGTAATCCCAGCTACTCAGGAGGCTGAGGCAGGAGAATCACTTGAACCCGAGAGACGGAGGTTGCAGTGAGCGGAGATTATGCCATTGCACTCCAGCCTGGACAACAAGAGAGAAACTCCATCTCAAAAAAATAAAAATAAATAAATTAGGAGCATTAAAAATTGTGGCTGGGCCACGTGCAGTGGCTCACTCCTGTAATCCCAGCACTGTGGGGGACTGAGGCAGAAGGATCACTTGAGCCTGGGCAACAATTGAGAAGTTGTCTCTACAAAAAATTTCAAAAATGGACCTGGTGTGATGTCATGTGCCTGTAGTCCTAGCTACTTGAGAGACTGAGGTGGGAAGATTGCTTGAGCCCAGGGTTTGGGGGCTGCAGTTCACTAGCTATTGGGGAGAGAAGCCATTTCTTTTACTCTCTCCTGTCTCTGAAGAGAAGCAGGAAGTAGAAGTTGAAAAACAGCAGGAATGAAGTCAGTGGCAAGACCAGCCGGTGCCACTGAGGACCAGGCCTGAGGTTAAAAGATTAACCCCCAACTTTAACCACATGTGCTCTCAATCTATCACCACCCTTTCACATGGAACCCCTTAGAGTTGTAAGCCCTTAAAAGGGCCAGGAAGTCTGTCTTTGGGGAGCTCGGCTCTGGAGACGCAAGTCTGCCGACGCTCCCAGCCAAATAAAAAAACCTCTTCTTTCTTTAATCCGGTGTCTGAGGAGTTTTGTGTGCGGCTTGTCCTGCTACACTCTGATTGCACCCACCATTGCACTCAAGGCATGGCAACAAAGCAAGACTCCGCCGCCCAACACAAAAAAAGTTGCAGTTAGACAAGAAGGATAAGTAAGTAGTTAAGGTGATGAACACAGTAATCAGCTTGATTCAATAATTCCACACTGTGTACATATAGTAACATCACTGTGTACCCCACAGTTATATATGGTTATATAATTAAAATTTGTCAAAAAATAAAAAATTTTAAAATTTTTTTTTTTTTTTTTTTTTGAGATGGAGTCTCGCTCTGCCACCCAGACTGGAGTGCAGTGGCCGGATCTCAGCTCACTGCAAGCTCCGCCTCCTGGGTTTAGGCCATTCTCCTGCCTCAGCCTCCCGAGTAGCTGGGACTACAGGCGCCTGCCACGTCGCCCGGCTAGTTTTTTGTATTTTTTAGTAGAGACGGGGTTTCACCGTGTTAGCCAGGATGGTCTCGATCTCCTGACCTCGTGATCTGCCTGTCTCGGCCTCCCAAAGTGCTGGGATAACAGGCTTGAGCCACCACGCCCGGCCAAAATTTTAAAATTAAAAGTTAAAGGTTAAAAGGAGGAAAACTACTTTTATGAAATTGAACAAAAATATGAACTGCCACCTAGACATTTACTTAACAAGAAATGTGCAAGATCTATATGAAGAAATGTTTTAAGTACTGAGAGTCACCAAAGAAAGCTTGAACAAAGGCCGAGGTAAACCATGCCCTTGGCTAACAAGACTGGTATATTAGGCTGCTCTTGCCTTGCTCTAAAGAAATACCTGAGACTGGCTAATTTATAAAGAAAAGAGGTGTAATTTGCTCATGGTCCTGCAGGCTGTACAGGAGGCATACTGCTGGCATCTGCTTAGCTTCTGGGGAAGCGTCAGGAAATTTACAATCATGAGAGAAGGCAAAGTGGGAGCACACACACCGTATGGCCGGAGCAAGAGCAAGAGAGAGTGAGGGGGAGGTGCCACACACTTTTGAATGACCAGATCTCATGAAAACTCACTCAGGATCTTGAAGACAGTACCAAGGGGATGGCGCCAAACCATTTATCCGAACTCCTCCCCAGTGATCCAGTCACCTCTCGCCAGGCCCCACCTCCAACATCGGGGATTACAATTCAACAGGAGATTTGGTAGGGACACAGATCCAAACCATATCAGCTCAGCACCATAAATCTGATATTTCTCCCCCAGTTAATGTAAATAGTTAACATAGTTGGGGGAGAAAAGGGAGAATGACACAGAATGTGAGAAAAGCCAGAAAACTCTGAAAAGTAAGTGTAAAGATGAAAAATTAATCCCTGCAGATATTAAGATATTTTAGAAACCAGAGTTGGTGGCCGGGTGTGGTGGCACACTCCTGTAATCCCAGCACTAAGGGAGGCCAAGGCAGGCGGATCACCTGAGGTCAAGAGTTCGAGACCAGCCTGGCCAAAATGACGAAACCCCATCTCTACTAAAAATACAAAAATTAGGCCGGGCGCGGTGGCTCAAGCCTGTAATCCCAGCACTTTG
>NW_012117377.1:9483340-9485127 GCF_000951035.1 Colobus angolensis palliatus | reverse complement strand
ATCTATGTTACCCTCCAAATGTTGAAATTATTCACATCACTAAGGTTCTCCATTCACATGGCAAGAGTTCGTTTGCTTTCTGGGAAGTTGTTCTCCCATCAGCTCCCCTACCACTGCCATGACAAGGACCAAGCTGCCTGACATCCCTTCCCTGACAGAGGGTGCTTGTGTACAGCCAGGCTCCTGTCCAAGAGCCTCAGGGTGACGGACAGTCTCCTCTGCTCTCCTGGGAACACCCCTCCACCTCCAAATCTGGCAGTCACGGTGCCTGGCACCACCCAGAGCCGTCTGTTGTCCCTGTTAAAATGAGCACGTTACTGGAAGTTTGGTTTCTTCTGAGGCCTCCCCCTTTGACTTGCAGATGGCCACCCTCTTGCTGTGTCCCCACATACTCTTCCCTCGATATGTGTCTGTCCTAATCTACGCCTCTTATATGCACACTCACAGGGCACCCTATATACAGTTGCCTCCTCGTCCCGTCTCTTCCAGGGGGCAGCACCACGCTGTGCAAATAGGTGCACAGTCAATGCCTATTGGATTTGTATGCAGTAGTTTAAAATAACTCGATTCATTTTTCTTGATAATGTTAATGCAATCCTTATGAAAAATTATGTCCAACAGCTTTGCAAGGCACTTTGCAAACATCACCCTACTTAACTCTCTGAACTGGCTTTGTCAGAGAGAGGCATGGGAACCAGAACAGCTCCATCTTGAATGGGGCTGGGTAAAATGAGGCTGAGACCTACTTGGCTGCATTCCTAGATGGTTTAAGGCAGTTTAAGTCACAGGATGAGATAGGAGGTCGGCACCAGATACAGGTCGTAAAGACCTTGCTGATAAAATAGGTTGCAGTAAAGGAGCTGGCCAAATCCTACCAAACCCAAGATGGCTACGAGAGGGACCTCTGGTCGTCCTCACTGCTACACTCCTGCCAGCACCATGGCAGTTTACAAATGCCATGGCAATGTCAGGAAGTTACCCTACGTGGTCTAAAAAGGGAAGGCATGAGAAATCCACCGCTTGTTCAGCGTATCATCAAGAAATGACCATAAAAATGGGTAACTCGCAGCCCTCGGGGCGGCTCTGTCTGTGGAGTAGCCGTTCTTTTGTTCCTTTACTTTCCTAATGAACTTGCTTTGATTTTCCTCTACGGACTGGCCCTGAATTCTTTCTTGCGTGAGATCCAGTAACCCTCACCTGGGGTCTGGGTAGAGCCCCCCTCTCCTGTAACAGTTTTACTGACAACACATGTGACACCAAAACTGTGCGTTTTTTTCTCCTACCTACAGGCACCAACTAGGCATCCTACAATTCAATTCCGACATGTCCGCCTGGAGCTAGAGTGAAATCCCACAGGTTACGGGCTCGGTCCCACAAAACCGCCCCCACTGCGTGGAAGTTTCAGTGTAGCAGCATGAGCCGCAGAGAAAGCTCCGCAGACGCAAAGTTAAAGAAGAAAGGGGTTTATTCGGCTGGGGGCATCGGCAAGACTCCTGTCTCAAGAGCCAAGTTCCCTGAGTGGGCAATTCCTGTCCCTTTTAAGGGCTCACAACTCTGAGGGGGTGCGTGTGGGAGGGTCGTGATTGATTGAGCAAGCAGGGGGTATGTGATGCTGGGGGGCTGCATGCACCAGTAATTAGATCGGAACAACGCAGGATAGGGATTTCCATTGTGCATTTCTATACAATGTCTGTAATCTGTAGATAACATAACCGATTAGGTCAGGGGTCAATCCAGGCCTAGGGTGCAGCGCCGGGCTGTCTCCCTGTGGATCTCATTTCACTAAA
>NW_012117377.1:9479474-9483025 GCF_000951035.1 Colobus angolensis palliatus | reverse complement strand
CAAAAAAAAAAAAAAAAAAGTAAAACTCTTTTAGTTTTTACTTCTTCTTTCTTTGGAGGCAGAAATTGGGCATAAGACGATGTGAGGGGTGGTGTCCTCCCTTACCAGGTTGTCACCAGCACTTTTGACTGACCAGCAAAATAAATCACAGGGTTCCCACACACAATCCGTCTATCTCAGGTTTGATAAATCAAGAGAATGGGCTCACAAAACTCGGGAAAGTGCTTTACTTACTGTTACCAGTTTATTATTATAAACGGCACAACTCAGCAACAGCCAGACGAAAGAGACAGACAGGACAAGGTAGGCGAGGCAGAGGCAGCGCTTCCACACCGTCGCCAGGCACAACATCCTCCCAGCACATGAATGTGCTCCTGAGCCCAGCAGCTCTCCAAACCTTTTCTTTAGGTTTCTTAAGGTTCCATTATTTAAGCATGAATGATTAAATCACTGGTCACTGGCTATTAAACTCAATCTCCAGTCCCTCTTCTTTCCCTGGAAGTCACGGGCTGGAGCTGAAAGTTGCAACCCTCTAATGGAGGCAAAGTCGGTTCCCCTGGCAACCAGCCTCCTCCTCCGGAGTCACCTCATTAGCATAAACGCCGGTGTGGGTGAAGGGCGCTCGTCAGGAATAACAAAAGATTTCCTCTTGCGCCTATCAGGGAATTCCAGGGGGTTTAGAAGCCTCCATCAGGAAACAGGGACAAAGACCAAATATCTAATTCTTATTATCACAAATCCAAATCCTCACAGCCATCCTGTCTGGCGTGTACTGTTAACAGCGTCCTCATTCTATCGATGAGGTAACTGATAGATAATAATCACCACATGAATTATAGCATTTGTTTTTTTTAAACTATACTTTAAGTTCTAGGGTACATGTGCACAACGTGCAGGTTTGTTACATATGTATACATAAACCATCATTCTGAGCAAAATATTGCAAGGACAGCATTTGTTATGTACAAGCAACAGTTCTGTAAATTATAGATCGTACTCTATACTGCAATATATATAATCACACATGTACTATGTATAAGGTATTATCATATAACCTAAAAAAGTAGACATCAGTACTTGTTATTGCATTATATATTATGTATACTAAATTATTTCTACAATAACCCTGTGTGGTGAGAACTACTTGATCCCCGTTTGATGAGTGAGGAAACAGTGCTACAGAGAAGTTAAATAACATGCACATACCCACTAGTATGTATGTCTCCTAAAGAAATTCTGATTCATGCTCACAGTGATACATACACAAGGGTCCCCAGTGAGGAACTGTTTGCAGCACCAAGAGAGTAAAAACTGCAAAGGGGGAATCATATCAGTGTGGCCGCCCCGTGGGTTCACCTTGCCGCTGCCTGGACAGAGCCGATTTCTCCAGATGGGGCAGTTGCAATGGAGAAAGAGTAATTCACGCAGAGTCGACTGTGCGGGAGACCAGTTTCATTATTACTCAAATCACTCTCCGTGAGCATTCAGGCAGCAGAGTTTTTAAGAACACCTTGGTGGGTGTGGGGAAGCCAGTGAGCCGGGCGTGCTGACTGGTCAGAGCTGAAATCCTAGAGAGCTGGAGCTGTCCTCTTGTGCTTCTGGTGGGGACACGGGACCGGCTGGCTAGTCCAAGTGCAGCCATCAATTGTCAGAAGTGCAAAAGCCTGAAAAGACGTCGCAAAAGGCCATTCTCAGGTGCTACAGTAGCGATGTTCTTTGCAAGAGTAATTGGGGAAGTTGCAGATCTTGTGTTCTCTGGAATAACCGTGGGTAACTATGCTTACAACTCAGTAGAATTCAGGGCCCTGTCATCCTCCTAACTTGGTGGCCTTTCATTAGTTTTACCAGCGCAGTTTAGTTTTGGGGAAGAGCTATTATCATTTAAACCATAAACTAAATTTCTCCCAAAGTTAGCGTGGCCTGTAACCACCCAGTGGGTTCACCTTGCTGGCTGCCCAGATGGAGTCGATTTATCATGACAGGAGAATTGCAATAGAGAAAGAGTAATTCACGCGGAGTCGGCTGTGCGGGAGCCTTGTTTTATTATTCCTCAAATCAGTCTCCTCAAGCATTTGGAGATCAGAGGTTTTAAGGACAATTTGGTGGGTGAAGGGAAGCCAGTGAGCCAGGAGTGCTGACTGGTTAGTAGGATATTAAATCGCAGGGAACTGAAGCTGTCTTCTTGCACTGAGTCAGTTCCTGGGTGGGGCCACAAGATCAGATGAGCCAGTTTATCCAGCTGGGTGGTGCCAGCTGATCCGTTAAGTGCAGGGTCTGCAGAATATCTCAAGCACTGAGCAGTTTAGGGAGGGTCAGAATCTTACAGCCTCCAGCTGCATGAGTCCTAAACTGTAGTTTCTGATCTTGTGGCTAATTTGTTAATCCTACAAAGGCCGTCTAATCCCCAGGCAGGAAGGAGGTTTGTTTTGAGAAAGGGCTGTTACTCTCTTTGTTTTAACCTATAAATTAAGTTCCTCCCGAAGTTAGTTCAGCCTGCACCCAGGAGCGAACAAGGACAGCTCGGAGGTTAGAAGCAAGGTGGAGTGGTTGGGTCAGATCCCTTTTGCTGTCTCAGTTACAATTTTGCAATGGCGGTTTCAGGCCCATGCTTAGGAATGAGCGAAGACAGCCAGCCTGTGGGGCTAAAAGCAAGAGTCAGCCATGTCAGGTTTCTCTGAGTGTCTCAGTGATAATTTTGCAATGGTGGTTTCATCTGCACATCTACACTGCGTCTGGTGTGTTGCTAAGTGAAGAAAGCTGTGTGCCACATACATACATGTATCTCCTGATCCAACTGAAATGTTTAAAAAATTGTTTTAATTTCTGTGCAGATAATACAGACATGTACCCCACCACACACAATGTAAACTGCAAAACTACAAGAAACCGAGATGCCTCGTCCACAGCTCAACCCTCTGTGAACAGAGCCATCCTGGATAAAAAGTATGACTCTAAAATATGTAAATATAGATAAAGATATATCTAGAAGGAAATAATATATAAGCGCTCATTCACATTTGTGTGTGTGCGCGTGTGTATCAACAATTAACACACATGTACCGAAGTGTTATGGTTTATTTCCTTCTCACAACCAACTCTAAACAAAGCCATGATATTGCCCAAAGTCAGCAAGAAGGAGGCCAACCAGCTGGCCTCCTTCAGGAGCTTCAAACTTTTCAATCCCAATTCTATAGGAAGAAGGAAGAAGAAATAAGGAGGAAGAGGGAGGAATGTGGAGGCGGGGAGGGGGCGGAGGAGAAAGAAAAGGAAGAAACAGAAAAGAGGGAACAACGTCCCGTGCCTTGCTTTGCTCCTGTAAAGTAAGGGCCACCCGAGGAGGGCCGGTGAATCTTCACACGGGTGTGCAGAGAAGCGAACACCTCCCACCAGAGGGCGCGGGAAAGGAGCTCAGGCTGGCTCGGCTGAAACCCAGCCTTGTACTTGTAAGAAAACACGGAAAAGGCGCTCAGTGCTGGTCCCGGGACCCAGTGCGCGCCGGCTGCAGGCAGCGGGTGGACCTGAGCGACTGCGGGGCTCGGTGCCCTGGGCTC
>NW_012117377.1:9478525-9478864 GCF_000951035.1 Colobus angolensis palliatus | reverse complement strand
CCCCTGCAGTGCCGGATTACAGCCTCCCCCCTGCAGTGCCGGATTACAGGCGTGAGCCTCAGTGCCGGGTTTCCCGTTCATTTTCCAGCCGGACTGACCCACACGCCGACGGCGTCCGCACTGTCCTGGGCGCCCTCTGGTGGTCACAGCCAAGTACAACTTGTGGAAAACCAGCTCCAGCTAAATTTGGCAGTGCTGGGGATCGATTTGTAACTCTTCTGGGAGGAAAACGCATGACCTTGCAATTTGTTTTAAAAACGACCCTAGGCCGGGCGCGGTGGCTCAAGCCTGTAATCCCAGCACTTTGGGAGGCCGAGACGGGCGGATCACGAGGTCAGG
>NW_012117377.1:9477082-9478154 GCF_000951035.1 Colobus angolensis palliatus | reverse complement strand
AGACTTGGTAGGCTGCATTCCCAGACAGTTAAGGCTTTCTAAGTCACAGGATGAGATGGGGGTCGGCGCACGATACAGGTCATGAAGACCTTGCTAATAAAACAGGTTACAGTAAAGATGCCTGACAAATCCTACCAAAACCAAGACGGCCTCGAGAGTGACCTTGGTTGTCCTCCGTGCTACACTCCCGCCAGCGCCATGACAGTTTACAAACGCCATGGCAACGTCAGAAAGTCAGCCGGTATGGTCCAAAAAGGGGAGACATGAATAATCCACCCCTCATTTAGCGTATCATCAAGAAATAATCATCAAAATGGGCAACCAGCAGCCCTCCGGGCTGCTGTGTCTGTGGAGTAGCCATTCTTTATTCCTTTACTTTCTTGATAAACTTGCTTTCACTTTACGGAGTCGCCCTAATTCTTTCTTGTGCGAGATCCAAAAACCCTCTCTTAGGGTCTGGATTGGGACCCCTTTCCAGTTACAGAAGCACAAATACGGCTTTGTCGCCCGCATTCTAGGGCCCCTGGATGTGCACTCTGGGCAGGCTCCTGGTCTTTCACCCTAGATTCCACGGTTAGCCGCTGCAGTGACTGCTCAAGATCACTCCTTAGCCCCAGGCCAGACAGGTGCAGAGGAGACTGTCCCAGGATGGATCACCCCAGAATCCCCAGTAGCAGCACATTACTTGTAAAAAACATTTTTTTCAGTATTTGTCCCACTCAAGACACTTTAATTTTAGAATAGGCTACACGACTGCTAATGGGTAGTAAGAGCGGACACTGTGCTTGGAGCCGTAAGAAACCCCCCTCCACTGGGAATGCATCTTCGCTTTCCCATGCCTGGAGGTGAGAAGAGAAAGTAGCCCAGAACATTCTGAGTTATGTGAGGCATACAAAATTTATTTACTTATTTATTTTGAGACAGAGTCTTGCTCTGTGGCCTAGGCTGGAGTGCAGTGATGCAATCTAGGCTCTCTGCAGCCCCCGTCTCCCGGGTTCAAACAATTTAATTTTTCAGGCTCAGAGAGACAGGAGTATGGGGAGGCCGGGGAGAGGGGGCAATTGTTTAGAGG
>NW_012117377.1:9469051-9476254 GCF_000951035.1 Colobus angolensis palliatus | reverse complement strand
TGGAGGTTGCAGTGAGCGGAGATCATGCCACTGAGCTCCAGCCTGGCGACAAAGCAAGACTCTCTCTCAAAAAAAAAAAAAAACAGTGGCACAGTAATCGTTCTCCTACAATTACCCCTGCTGTGTGAGTTAAAATAAAATTGTGTATGCTTATCTCCCTGTTAATCCGCCTCTTGTCAGTTGATTTTGCACCAAAACTTCAGAGGGTGAAGCAGCTTTCTCTTGGCCCCTACAGATTTGGCGCTGTGAGCAGAAACTGTTTAGCTCTTCCGAAGCCAGGAGTCCCAGGCATGACAGGCCAGCAGAAAGGGAAGAATTTGGGAGTAGTTAGATTCTTGGCATCTGTAAAAAGTAAAGTAGAGGTTCCTCTTCAAAGACTTTCCTCCCCATCTAATTAGGAATAAATAGTAACTTCTCTTAGAAGCAAAATTTATTCAAAGACCTGTGCTAACATTCTTAAATATCTGCTAGCTGTGATAAAGAAATCAATGTTCTTTATGTTCTTAGCTCCCACAATTTAGACTAAATATTTGCCCTAGCATGCTGACACTGGTCCAAGCAAGCATTAGGTCATAGCCTGTTCCTCTTCCTTATTTAAAAGTGTTTTTACCTTTCTCAGCGTTCCACCAGTTACTTCCTCCTTCCTTTGTTCTCCTCTGCCTTTGCCTCTTTTAAGAAGTTCTAAGTTGCAGCCGATCGAGACAAATACAGAATGTGAGGGCCCGTTCCAGACACAGCAGTAGGTGGACGTGTCAGGTTATAAATGACCCGGTCTCCTTTGTTCAGTGTACTCTCGTGGCAAAACTGCTGACGAGTGTACCCTTTCTGCAAGAAGTAAAAATGGCCTTATGAAATAAATTAAATTTATGTTCAAGTGCTATTTCTTTACCGCACCGAAGAAGAAACATTTCAGACAGCATCTGTCTGTGTAATCCAATCAAGCAGATAGTAAACAGTGTTTCCTTTTCCTTTTCTAAATGTAAGATAAATGGGAAGAAAGCATGTATTTACTTATTTAGAATCAGCTCTGTTGCCCAGGCTGGAGTGCAGTGGCACAGTCATGGCTCACTGCAGCCTTGACCTCCTGGACTCCAGGGATTCTCCTGCCTCAGTTTCCTGTGTAGCTGGGACCATAGGTGCACTCCACCATTCCCTGCTAACTTTTTGATTTTTTTGTAGAGATGAAGTCTCCGTTGTTGAGGCTGGCCTCAAACTCCTGTGTTACCGGAGAACGGTCCCAATCTAGACCCCAAGAGAGGGTTATTGGACCTCCCCCAAGAAAGAATACAGGGGGAGTCCATAGAGTAAAGTAAAAGGAAGTTTATTAGGGAAGTAAAGAAACAAAAGAATGGCTACTGCATAGGCAGAGCAGTGGTATCAGCTGCTCAACTGAGTATACTTACAGTTATTTCTTGATTGTATGCTAAACAAGGGGTGAATTATTCATGAGTTTTCCAGGAAAGAGGACTGGATTTCCAGGAACTGAGGATTCCTCCCCACTTTTAGACCATGTAGGGTAACTTCCGGATGTTGCCATGGTATTTGTAAACAGTCATGGTGATGGTGGGAGTGTCTTTTAACATGCTAATGCATTATAATAATGATCACGTAATGAGCAGTGAGGATGAGCAGAGGTCACTTTCATCACCATCTTGGTTCTGGTGGGTTTTGGCCGGCTTCTTTACCACATCCTGCTTTATCAGCGGGGTCGTTGTGACCTGTATCTTGTGCTGACCTCCTAACTCATTCTGTGACTACGAATGCCTAAGCTCCTGGGAGCCCAGCAGTTCTCAGCTTTTTTTAACCAGCCCATATTCAAGATGGAGTCCCTCTTGTTCAAATGTCTCTGACATCTGGACTCAAGGAATCCTCCTGCCTTGGCCTCCCAAAGTACTAGAATTACAGGATGAACCCCTGCACCCAGCCAAGAAAAGCATTTATACAGGATAATTTTAGACACACAAACACTGGTTTATTTTTGGTATGACTATTTCTTGTTGTCTGATCTTTTTCTTTTGTCTCTGTCTTGCTGTCATAAAGATTCCCTCTTATCTTGTTTAATATCTTTTATGTCAGGCTCTCAAGAGCCTGACTTGTGACCAAGTGGGGAGCACTCTTGCTTGGTCTCTGCCAACCCAGTGAGTGGCTGGGTGAGATGGCATGACTTTTGGGCCATGTGTGTTGGTCAGTTGTATTAGTCCGTTTTCACACTGCTTACAAAGACCTACCCGAGACTGGGAAGAAAAAGAGGTTTAATTGGACTTACAGTTCCACGTGGGCTGAGGAAGCTTCAGAATCATGGCAAAGGGCAAAAGGCACTTCTTACATGGTGGCGGCAAGAGAAAATGAGGAAGAGGCAAAAGTAGAAACCCCTGATAAACCCATCAGATCTTGTGAGACTTACTCACTATCACCAGAATAGCGCAGAAAAGATTAGCCCCCGTGATTCAATTACCTCCCCTTGGGTCCCTCCCACAACATGTGGGAAATCTGAAAGGTACAATTCAAGTTAAGATTTGGGTACAGGCACAGCAAAACCATATCATTCCACTCCTGCTGCCTCCAAATCTCATGTCCTCACATTCCAAAATTAATCATGCCTTCCCAACAGTCCCCCAAAGTCTTAACTCATTTCAGCATTAACCCAAAAGTCCACAGTCCAAAGTCTCATCTGAGACAAGGAAAGTCCCTTCCACCTATGAGCCTGTAAAATCAAAAGCCAACTGGTTACTTCCTATATACAATGGGGGTACAGGTATCGGGTGAATACAGCCATTCCAAATGGGAGAAATTGGCCAAAACAAAGGGGTTACAGGGCCCATGCAAGTCTGAAATCCAGCGGGGCAAATTTTAAAGCTCCCAAATGGTCTCCTTTGACTCCAGGTCTCACACCCAGGTCACGCTGCTGCAAGTGGTGGGTTCTCATGGTCTTGGGCAGCTCTGCCCCTGTGACTTTGCAGGGTACAGACTCCTTCCCAGATGCTTTCATAGGATGGTGTTGAGTGTTGCAGCTTTTCCAGGTGCATGGTGGAAGCTGTTGGTGGATCTACCATTCTGAGGTCTGGAGGATGGTGGCCCTCTTCTCACAGCTTCATTAGGTGGTGCCCCAGTAGGGTCTCTGTGTGGGGGCTCCCACCCCATATTTCCCTTCTGCATTGCCCTAGCAAAGGTTCTCCATTGGGGCCCCACCCCTGCAGCAAACTTCTGCCTGGGCATCCAGGCATTTCCATATACCCTCTGAAATCTAGGCAGAGGTTCTCAAATCTCAATTCTTGACTTCTGTGCACCCGCAGGCTCAACACCACATGGAAGCTGCCAAGCCTTGGGGCTTCTACCCTCTTCTACCCTCTGAAGTCACAGCCTGAGCTGTATGTTGGCCTCTTTCATCTGGGACACAGGGTACCAAGTCCCTAGACTGCACACAGCCTGGAGACACTGGGCCAGCCCATGAAACCTCTTTTTCCTCTGGGCATCCATGCCTGTGATGGGAGGGGCTGCTATAAAGGTCTCTGACATGACCTGGAGACATTTTCCCCATGGTCTTGGGGATTAACATTAGGCTCCTTGCTACTTATGCAAATTTCTGTAGCCAGCTTGAATTTCTCCCCAGAAAATGAGTTTTTCTTTTCTGTCACATTGTCAGGCCACAAATTTTCCAAACGTTCATGCTCTGTTTCCCTTTTAAAACTGAAGGCTTTTAACAGCACCCAAGTCACCTCTTGAATGCTTTGCTGCTTAGAAATTTTTTCCATTAGATACCCTAAATCATCTCTCTGAAGTTCAAATTTCCACAACTCTCTAGGGCAGGGGCAAAATGCCTTCAGTCTCTTTGCTAAAACATAACAAGAGTCAGCTGGACTTGGAAGGTCACGCCTGTAAATCCCTGCACTTTGGGAGGCCAACATGAGTAGATCACCTGAGGTCAGGAGTTCGAAACCAGCCTGGCCACTATGGCAAAACGCCGTCTCTACTAAAAATAGAAAAATTAGCAGGGAATGGTGGGTGCGCACCTGTAATCCCAGGTACTTGGGAGGCAGAGACAGGAGAATTGCTTGAACTCAGGAGGTTGCAGTGAGCTGAGATCGCGCCACTGCACTCCAGCCTGGGCAACAGCCAGTTCCCAACAAGTTCCTCATCTCCATCTGAGACCACCTCAGCCTAGACCTTATTGTTCATATCACTATCGGCATTTTCGTCAAAGTCATTCAACAAGTCTAGGAAGTTTCAAACTTTCCCACATTTTCCTGTCTTCTTTTGAGCCCTCCAACCTCTGCCTGTTACCCAGTTCCAAAGTTGCTTCCACATTTTTGGGTACCTTTTCAGCAATGCCCCACTCTACTGGTACCAATTTACTATATTAGTCTGTTTTCTCACTGCTTACAAAGACATACCCGAGACTGAGAAGAAAAAGAGATTTAATAGGACTTACAGTTCCACATGGTTGGGGAGGCCTTAGAATCATGGCAGAGGGTGAAAGGCACTACTTACATGGTGGCAGCAAGAGAAAACGGGGAAGAAGCAAAAGCAGAAACCCCTGATAAACCCATCAGATCCCATGAGACTTATTTACTATCGTGAGAATAGCACGGGAAAGACTGGTCCCCTGTGATTGAATTACCTCCCCGGGGTCCCTCCCACAATACCTGGGAAATATGGGACATACAATTCAAGTGGAGATTTGGGTGGGGGCACAGCCACACCGCATCACCAGTCTAAAAAGACTGGGAACCCCGTGACAAGTAAGATACTAAGCAGCATACTCTGTTCTGAATGTCTGAATGTGCCAAGTGCTCAAGGTCATTTGTATGAAGTCCCATACATAAGGGACTTTTGTCAATGCAATGCTTGTTAGTCCCTGTCAGTCCTGGGAAAGTTCAATCACAGGAGGTATCACAGATTAACAGGTCTGTGGTTGGCAACCTCTCACAAATGTGTGGGATACTTAAGGCACTCCATGAATAAACCGTCCTTAGCTGTCTATGGCAGCCTCTTGCTAGGTTGGTTTTTTTTTTTTTTGAGACAGAGTCTCGCTCTGTCACCAGGCTGGAGTGCAGTGGCATGATCTCAGCTCACTGCAAGCTCCGCCTCCCAGGTTCAAGTGATTCACCTGCCTCAGTCTCCTAAGTAGCTGGGATTATAGGCATGTGTCACCATATCTGGCTAATTTTTTGTTATTTTCAGTAGAGATGGGGTTTCACCACGTTGGCCAGGCTGGTCTTGAACTCCTAACCTCAAGTGATCTGCCTGCCTCAGCCTCCCAAAGTGCTAGGATTACAGGTGTGAGCCACCAGGCCTGGCTATCTTAGCCTATTTCTGAGAGTGTGTTTTTTGGGAGGGATCATGGGAGGGGGTGCATCTTCCACATTCATTTTATTGTTTTTATTTTTATATTTATTTATTTATTTATTTATTTTTTGAGATGGAGTCTCGCTCTGTCTCCCAGGCTGGAGTGCAGTGGCGTGATCTTGGCTCACTGTAAGCTCCGCCTCCCGGGTTCACGCCATTCTCCTACCTCAGCCTCCCAAGTAGCTGAGACTACAGGTGCCCGCCACCACGCCCAGTTAATTTTTTGTACTTTTAGTAGAGATGAGGTTTCACCATGTTAGCCAGGATGGTCTCGATCTCCTGACCTTGTGATCCACCTGCCTCGGCCTCCCAAACTGCTGGGATTACAGGCATGAGCCACCATGCCCACCCCACTCATTTCAAATACATCACAAACACCTGTGCTCTTCTAAACCTGGAAAGCTACCTCTAGAACTTCACATTAAAAAATGATTATTGGTTTGAGTCACTTATGGAATAAATAAATTGGCTGGAATCAACCTAGGTGCCCATCAATGGTGGATTGGGTAAAATGTGGTACATGTACACTGTGGAATACTACACAGCCATAAAAAGCAAGAAAATTGTGTTCTTTGCAGCAATGTGGATGCAGCTGGAGGCCATTATCTTAAGTGAACTAAGGCAGAAACAGAAAATCAAATACTGCACGTTCTCACATTTTTTTTTTCTTTTTTTTGAGATGGAGTTTCGCTCTTGTTGCCCAGGCTGGAGTACAATGATGCGATCTCGGCTCCTGGGTTCAAGTGATTCTCCTGCCTCAGCCTCCCAACTAGCTGGGATTACAGGCATACACCAACACACCCAGCTAGTTTTGTATTTTTAGTAGAGACGGGGTTTCTCCATGTTGGTCAGGCTGGCCTTGAATTCCCAATCTCAGGTGATCCGCCTGCCTTGGCCTCCTAAAGTGCTGAGATTACAGGTGTGAGCCACCGCACCCAGCCATGTTCTCACTTATAAGCGGAAGCTAAACACTGGATACACATGGACATAAAGATGGAAACAGTAGTCACTGGGGCCTGCTAGAGCAGGGAGAGGAGGAGAGTAGGAGAGTGGGACAGGCGGAGAGGGGGAAAAGGGGAGAAGGGGGACAAGAGTTGAAAAACTATCTATCAGGTACTATCCTCACTACCTGGGTGAAAGGATGCTTTGTACTCCAAACCTCAGCATCATGCAATATACCCACGTATCAAATCTGCACATGTACGCCCTGAATCTAAAATAAAAGTTGAAATTTTGAAAAAACATAATAAATAAATTAAAAAGTTATATTTTAAAAGAAGACTTTTTAGAGAGTTCTTGTCTTTTTTTTTTATTTTTTTGAGACAGGGTCTCGCTGTGTCGCTCTGGCGGGACTGCAGAGGAGTGATCTCTGCTCACTGCAACTTCCACCTCCTGGGTTCAAGCAATTCTCCTGCCTCAGCCTCCCCAGTAGCTAAGATTACAGGCACGCACCACTGTGCCTGGCTGATTTTTTTTTTTTTTTATTTTTAGTGCAGACAGGGTTTCACCATCTTGGCTAGCTGGCCTCGAACTCCTGACCTCAGGTGATCCACCCGCCTCAGCCTCCCAAAGTGCTGGGATTACAGACATGAGCCACCGCGCCCGGCCACTAAGAGCTCTTGTCTTAAACAGATATTTCATCGGTACCTATGAAAAGACACAAAACAAATATATAGCCTTAGAAACTCTCTTAGCAAGGTTTCTTTTTTTAAGGCAGAAATCAGATTTACAACTAAGTTATAAATCCTTTGTGTAGCTGGGTTCAGTGGTTTATGCCTGTAATCCCAACACTTCAGGAGGTCAAGGCTTGCTTGAACCTAGGAGTTGGAGAACAGACTGGGCATCGCACGGAGATCC
>NW_012117377.1:9454571-9468411 GCF_000951035.1 Colobus angolensis palliatus | reverse complement strand
CGGACCACCCTAATCTACTGGCTAGGGTTCCATGCTTTCACCACCACAGCCCGGATTTGATTCCCAGTCAGGAAACCAGTCTCTTGGAAATGCAAGCTGCCTGTTTTGGATCCCCCTGGCATTGATAAAGAAGACGGGCCACCCTAATCTACTGGCTAGGGTTCCATGCTTTCACCACCACAGCCCGGATTTGATTCCCAGTCAGGAAACCAGTCTCTTGGAAATGCAAATCTTTTAACTCAGGACAAAACAAATAAAAAGAAACATTTGTAAAAAGTTAGTTTGGTATTTGCATAACTCTTACCTTTTGGGGTACCTTTTCACTTTGCAAGCCTGTCCACTCCCACAGACAACTTTTGACTTCCGATCTTACAGACTGCCATGCAAACTTCCATCTGTGGGAGATACGGGTTGTCAGGCCTTTGCGTGCAGATAGTCAGCTGAGGGGCTGAGACCCTAGATAATACGGCCAGACAGTAGCCCCATTTACAGCTACTAAAAGTCTCCTTTCTTTGAGCTGCCTGGAGTGGTCTGGATCTGGGCAGGGTTGCAACTTCTGCCCCTCTCGGGAGACCTTGGTGAAAGCCATGAAGGGCTTCTTTGTTCTGCTCTCCTTTGTGCTTATTTAGCTTGGCGTTGAGTCCGTTGTTTAGCTATACCTTTGACAGAAAACTGGTTTGTATTTAGAGTGTGATAGTAACTTTTTTCTTTCGTCTTGCTTCTTCCCGTGGGCAGAAGAAACGTGTGTCTCCCCCCGCTGCTGGGAAACTGGAGAGAGGCGGGGCCCCTCCCAGGAGCAGAGCGGGAGGAGCAGCTCCGCAGCCGAAATTCTCTCCACTCCAGTGTTAGGCCGGTGCTCACCAAACAGAAGCTTGCGCTTGTGTATTTTTAAGAGGCCCTTCTACTTTTTCTTTTTTCTTTTAGTTTTTGGGGGCTTTTTCCCTGGCAAATATATAGAGCAACGCTTTTTCTCTTCGGATCCTGTTCCTACCCTGGGAATTTTTTTCAGTCAGCTGAAATTTTGTTACAAAACAATTTTATGGCCGGGCGCGGTGGCTCAAGTCTGTAATCCCAGCACTTTGGGAGACCGAGACGGGCGGATCACAAGGTCAGGAGATCGAGACCATCCTGGCTAGCACGGTGAAACCCTGTCTCTACTAAAAAATACAAAAAAACTAGCCGGGCGAGGTGGCGGGCGCCTGTAGTCCCAGCTACTTGGGAGGCTGAGGCAGGAGAATGGCGGGAACCCGGGAGGCGGAGCTTGCAGTGAGCTGAGATCTGGCCACTGCACTCCAGCCCGGGCGACAGAGCCAGACTCTGTCTCAAAAAAAAAAAAAATTTATGTTCCTTCCATCTGTTCACTTTTTTGTTGTTGTTGTCGGCATGATTTTTACTGAGAAAAATGTAAAACTTCCTTGGCCCTTTCGGGAAGTTTAAAATCTCCCCAAATTGAGCCCTCTAAGAATTGTTCTCCCATTTACTGCTAGCCCTTCTTCCTTTCCGTCACGTTCAATAACATGGAGAAATCTAGAGGCGACTTCTAACAGTCCTGAGACCCCTTGAGAAGCCAGAAAAAGGTGCCATACACTCTCCTTTTGGGGGTCTTCTGTCTCCCTCATGGAGCCCCAAGAGTCATGGGCAGGTTACTCTCAAGTCTGAAGCACTGCAGGCTTTTGCATTGAGTTCGCTGGTGTTTTTATTTTTTTGAGACACGGTCTGGCTCTGTCACCTAGGCAGGCACGGTGCAGTGGTGCATCTGTGAGAAACACACCCACGCCTCCAAACCCAAAGAATGGACTTAGAGGCACAAAGAACAGCGAAAGGGAAACTTTCAATAACAGTCTTGCAAGAGCGGGTGTCTGGTGGGCAGGCACAACCGGGCAGTCACAACAGGTAATTTATCTCCCAGTGCACAAGTCCCTCCCCCAGTTCCTCACTGGTCGAGTCCTGTGGGGTTACAATCTTCCCGGACATCACCTAAGTTTCATTATCCCCCTTATAAAGTTATACCCCGTCTTCTTCCCCACTTAAGTTTTGATTTCCCAATAACAAAACTTTCTTCCCTGTTATGGGCTGACCACTCCTTTACATTCTGTCCACTTATTGTGACCTTCTGGGTTCATGAGCCGTGTGGTTTGTTACATTTGCAGACTGGCTGCCAGTACTTAGATTTATCATGCCTTGCAAATGGACCATTTAAAAAGTTTTCTCACAAATTCCCTCCTCTTTTCTGTTTACTTCTTTTGTTCTCATTTTCATTTAAACCCTTGTGGTCCTTGAATCGCTCTAGAAGTTGTTTATTTTCTTCCTCATAGGAGAGTGAGTTTAATTTGGTTTCTAATAGTGGCAGGTTATTTTGCTGGTAAGTCACGGGCATTTGTTTATTAATAGCTGTTTTAATTAATTTCTGTGCTAGTCCCCTCACACAAGGGATAATACAATATTCCACTGCTATTAAGAATCCTGCCGCAATTATGAGATGTAAGGATCGAAGCTACCATTCCTTCCCATTTTCCAAATCAGCCTTCTAGCCAACCCATAAATGGGTCATTAATTTCGAGCATTTTCTGCCAGTTCATTGGCTAGAGTTCTTAGTCCTTATAAAGCTTTTGTGATGGTCCCAGTTGGTGCAGAATTGCTGGGAATGAAAGTACAAAATTTCCCGCCTAGCGTAACACACATGCCCCCTTTTTCTCTAGTATCATCTCTAGTGCAAGCCTGTTTTCCCAGGCCTTTTAGCTGGTGGCATCGAACAGGCTAGCCACCCTTTGAGGGCATCCCAAGTATAATTGATGAATTCCTGTTGATTATAACAGATGTAGTTAATTTAATCCACATTCTTATTAATAGTTGACCAGCAGAAATGTGCTGACTTAAACCCAGCACCTATTGGGTTTCAGGCCTTAAATTTATTAGGCAACCCCCACCCCCACCAGGGACTCCTACTGAGTCAACGTACACATTAGGATTAAAAGAATTTGTGAACTCTCTCTGGTTTCAGTGGCCATGTGTATTTTGGGGTATCTTATGGAAGGAATGCCAGGGTGAAGGGAATGGCCGGTTAGACTAAAGCACAAATCCTGGTCCAATTGGACAGTGATAGGTTCCGTAGGTTCCTTTTCCCATAATACCGCCAGACATCAGCCTGGGGTGTATGGAGAGCTGAGTAATTGCCATTGCTCCACTGACCAGTGATGTTTAGGATGTGGGTACAAGTTGAGAGTTCTCCCATAGGCTTATGGAACTCTGCCCCCCGCCTGGAGAGACAAGAGGAGTAGTTCCTATTCCTTACAGAGAGTGAAGGGATTACTCTGGGATCTGAGCTCCGCAATGCAGGAAAGAGCAATGACAGACTCTTACAAGTCTTACTTTCCCGTGCATCCTTGTGCTGGTATAGAGCCAACATGCAACACATTCCTCTAGGATCAGTATTCCATCCCAGGGGAAACGGAACCACCTGTGCCTGAGGTGGTCCTGCAGTGGACGCGTACTAGTTACTCTTGTTGAGGGCTTGTACCGAAAAATTGACCCATTTGACCCAGGCATTCACATCCCCATACCCTGTCTCAATTTCTAAGGTTTGCCTTAGATCCTTTACTTCAATTATTGTTACCATTTTAGGGTTAATATTTGGTAGACTGAAGTGTTTATCAGGGTCTGGGGTTGGAGTAGTTCCAGGCAAATGGGAGGCTGAGTTCTTGATTAGCTTGAGAACAAACCACCCTAGGGGGTCTTTCCTTGTGATGGCTTCTCCTAACCCATATACCCGAGATGCTGCCTTTGGTTCTTGGTCTAGAACGGCTGCATTGTCAAGGGTGATGAGTACAGGATGGCATTCTCAATTCTGGCAGTTATTTGGTGGGGAGCGCTTGGACAGAGGTAGTTTATGCTTCAAGGGTTTCCAGTTTGGAGTTACCCACACCGTGTTTACTGTCCAGCCCTGAAATTGGGTAGCCCACCATACATCCTCTCATCTGGGGAAGGGTGATGCCCTACGGTAACCTGCATCTGGTTCAGGGTAAAGATATTTATCTGCCTGTGAGATCTGTCTCTGATTTTCTAAATTCCCACAAGGTAAAATCTGACAGGCATCAAATCTTATAGTTTGGGGTGCTACCGTCTTAATCACATTAATCACCAACCTGATTGGGTGGGGGGGAGTCCCCTGCCAGTTTCCATTTTGACCTTCTGCTCTTTGTATAGTAACCCATCCCAGCCACATTACCTTTCAGAAATGAGGCCAGCCGACGCTTTCTTTTTAAATTTTTCTCAGAGTTAACTTTAAGGGTTTGTCAGGTGACCTGTGCACTTCCCACTGTTCTTTCTCCTTCCCTTCCCGGGGCTCTTTTACCAGTCTCTTGATTCCAGTGTAGTGAGTCCCCCCCCATTCACAGGGCTGTCTCAGGGGCAGGGACACTTGATAGGGACCTTCCCAGCTTGGGTGGAACTTGTCTTCTTTCCAAATCTTAGTCAGCACCAAGTTGCCAGGCTGTAAGTAGTGAACCGCGAACTCAAGAGGGGATGCTTGAGTCACAAGACCTTTTAACCTGAGGGATGACAAGGTGGAGGATATGGCCAGTATATAATTTCTTAAGAATTGGTTTTTGGTTTCCATAGTGGGAGAATCTGTAGCCCTGCCCAAATATGAGAGTCCGTATAATAACTTTTAGGGGACAATCCCAAGTCTCTTCTGGGGACTGTCTGAATCCTGATCCTAACGCCATGGGAGACATTTGGTCCAAGGCACTTTAGTTTCTAAGTTCAGTTTGGTGAGATGCTTTTTGAGAGTTTGGTTTATTCTTTTTACCTTTCCACAGGTTGCCAAGGGGTGTGATAATCCCATCAAATTTGTAAACCTTCCATAATTCTCCTTAACACTCTCAAAATAGCTTCCTTTCTGACCTCTGCAGTTCAAAGAAATCACTTCTCTTCTAACAAAGGGTAGCCTGAAAGTTCAGGCTGTAAACTACAGATAAACAACTCAAGCATAGAAGGAGTGGGGGGAAGTCTCTTGGGTAAACACCAAACTTCACACTCATACAATCGGTCCCAGTATAAACAGTGGGCCTTAATAAGCACATTCCTTTCCCTTTAGGCACATTAAGATAGGGAAGCGGACTGGGGTTGAGGGGAGGTGGGAGATGCCTGCAGCAGTAAAAGGATGGCTGGGAACAGACACAGAATCTCTCCCTCCCAGATAAGCAACACAAAGAATTAGAGTACTGGCCGGGCACAGGCTCACGCATGTAATCCCAGTACTTTGGGAGGCTGAGGCGGGTGGATCACCTGGGGTCAGGAGTTTGAGACCAGCCTGGAAATTTGCTGGGTGTGGTGGAGCGCACCCAGCTACTCAGGAGGCTGAGGCAGAAGAATTGCTTGAACTTGGGCGGTAGAGGTTGCAGTGAGCCGAGATCATGCCATTGCACTCCAGTCTGGGTAACAAGAGTGAAACTGCATCTCAAAAAAAACAAAAAAATTAGATTATTATATGGTGACATGCAGGGTTCTAACAGTCCATTTTTAATTAATCCCTCCATTACTGGTTGGAGATCTTTTCTCCCTTCAATAGAAATGGGATATTGTTTTCTGCAAACTACTTCTCCTGGTTGTTTTAGTTCAATCTGTAAGGGTGTGATTTTTAACCCTCCCCTGTTGCCTTTCCCAACCCACAAAAGGGGATTAATTTTTCTTCCCTCATCCTCTGTTAGGAGGCCCATCATTACTTTTATTTGTCCTTCCTCTATTCCTAATCCTAAACTGAATCTCACAATCAGGTCTCTACCCAGGAGGTTAGTTCCTGCTTCAGGAACGTATAAGAGTGACCCCTCAATTTGTTCTGGTTCCAGTCTAATTAACATTCTCTTGAATATCAGAACCTGTAATCCCTCCCCTTTTACCCCAATACTGTCAATTTTTCCTTAGAGAATTCTGAACCCTTTGGTTGGCGGATTAGGGAGGAGTGAGCCGCCCCAGTATCAACCAAAAATGTCACTTCTCCTCCCTCAGGTCCCACCTTCCAATTTATCAAGGGTTCTTGGTAGGACCTACTCAGATGGAAGCCCTGACCCCCATCGTATTCATCAGCAGTCATGAGGGGGATCATCTCTTCTTCTTTTTTTCATTTAGGACATTCTCTCTTAAGATGCCCTGGCTTTCCACACTTGTAACATCTAGCCACTCAGTCTTAGGAGCTTTCCCCTGCATTTCCCTTCTTTCTCTGTGTCAAAATCTATCATTCCCTTGTCTCCTTTGAGAGGTATCTTGAAGTAATCTTTTTTTTTTTTTTTTGTCTACCTTTTCCACAGTGGAAATCATGACGTTTGCTTTCTGTTTCTTCTTCTTTTCTTTTTACAATGACCGTCTGAGCTTCACTCAGTAATTTCTCAATCGGTTTCTCATTCCATCCATCAATCTTTTGTAATTTTTAATTTTTTATTTTATAATGTCAGGCCAGCTCTTAGTAACAAAGTTAATCTGCAAAACGCCTTGCCCTCCTGGGTCCTCCGGATCTAATCTGGAGTATTTTCTCATCTCTGCGCCTCTGCAGGAATGTGGAGGGAATTTCCTCTTTTTCTTGTTGAATCTCAAATGCCTTTGAGACATTTTGTGTCCTAGGAGTGGATTGATTCCTTGAATTACTAGTTCCCTGAGGTGCTGCATTTGGGCCTGGTCCCTGGGATCATTATTATCTCATTTGGGATCAACGTTTGGAAAGTTTTGTTTTGCTGGGAGGGATCCCAGCCCAGGCGGGTGTTGCCTCTCCCCACTGGTCATGGCTACTCTCCTAATCATTCCCTTCTTCTCCTGTGAACAGGATACTCATGATAGACATCATTTCAGCCCAGGTGTAAAAGCTGGGTCCTAGGAATGGGTCCAGCTGGTCTGCTAAACCGAGGGACTTTTCTAGGAGTGGCTTCATTTCCTTCTTGAAATTCCCAACTTCCGTACTTGCAAGAGGAGCATTTACAAAGCCAATCTCTCCCTGTCCCACGGGAACTTCCCTAAGAGGGAACATGCTAGATGCCTGCTGTGCTGAAGGGATAGGGAAGTTCTCAATATCCCTCTTACACTCTTCTAATTCTTTTCTTACATTTGGAGAAGGATTTAAAGGAGCAGTTGGCTTGGCTCCCCCATGGTCTCCAGGCCTTTCTTCCTCTAACCCTCCTGCTGCCCCTTGATCTACCTGTCCCCTTTGTTGTGAGCCGTATGGAGGGGCAAGCATGATCGGGGTCCCAGGGCTTTTCACTGGGTGAGGGCTCTTCACTAGGCTCCTTTTCTTCTTGAGGGGAATCATGGGGGCTAATTCCTTGATCCAGAAGAGAGTAACTTGTCTCTTCTTGTGAGGACGGGGTTTTATTATTCACATAGAGAATTAAAGTTTGGCACACCCAATCCTTATCTGAGCCAAACTTAGGCCAAAAGATAGACGGCTTAGGAATGGGGTCTTCGGGCCAGATACAACAGCAATACTTTATCATCTTTTGCTTTTCCTGGTCCCTGGTTCGAGGGTTGTTCCACCAAACCTGCAACAGTATCCCCAAAGGACTATCCGGGGGGAGTTAAGGTCAGAGGGAGTCTCTTTGGCTCCCTCTTTCCTTTGGCTCTTAGGCCTAGAATTCCTGTCTCCCATTTTCTACCAGTCTGTGTGTCTGAGTTTTTCCCTGTGTATTCAACCCCCCTTACTGGAGGTTTCTTGCAAGCCCTGAGACCTCCAAAAATGCCCCACCACCAAGGCAGTACTTAGAGTCCAATTTTCCTACCTTAGCTGGTGCATGAGTCTGCCTGGTTCCCGCAGTGCCTGCTTTTCTCCCTGTGTTGCTTCTGCTGCCTCCTGAATAACAGTCTCAGGTTTGTCTATGGCTTCTGCAGGGAGCTGGGAGGGCTGGACCAAGCGGACCACCTAAATCTGGTGGGACACATCTCCCCTCTCGGCCAAAGTCCCACTTCACACAGGCACAGGGATCCTAGATGGGCCCCCATGTTTGTGAGAAACACACTCACCCGTCCAAACCCAAAGAATGAACTTAGAGGCCCGAAGAACAGCCAAAGGGAGACTTTTAATAATGCTCTTGCAAGATGGGGTGTCTGGTGGGCAGACACAACCAGGCAGTCACAACAGGTAATTTATCTCCCAGTGCACAAGTCCCTCCCCCAGTTCCTCATTGGTCTGGTACTGTGGGGTTGCAATCTTCCCGGATGTCACCTAAGTTTCATTATCCCCCTTGTAAGGTTATACCCCAGTCTCCTTCCCTGCTTAAGTTTCTTTTTTCTCTTTTTTTTGAGACAGAGTCTCACTCTGTCACCCAGGCTGGAATGTAATGACACAATCTTGGCTCACTGCAACTTCTGCCTCCCGGGTTCAAGCAATTCTCCTCCCTCAGCCTCCTGAGTAGCTGGGATTACAGGTATCTGCCACCACGCCTGGCTAATTTTTGTATTTTTAGTAGAGATGAGGTTTCACCATGTTGGCCAGGCTGATCTTGAACTCCTGACCTCAAGTGATCCACCTGCCTCGGCCTCCCAAGGTGCTGGGATTACAGGCGTGAACCACTGCACCCGGCTTCCACTTAAGTTTCGATTTCCCAATAACAAAACTTTCTTCCCTTTTATGGACTGACCACTCCTCTACATTCTGTTTGCTTATTGTGACCTTCTGGGTGCATGAGCCATGTGGTTTGTTATATTTACAGACTGGCTGCCAGTACTTAGATTTATCATGCCTTGAAAATGGACCAGAGAAAATGCTTTCTGACACCTTTGAAGCAGGGTATTTCCTTGACCCTTTTGTGGGCAGAAACTGGGGTGCACGGGTGCTAGAACCAGCCAGCTGCTTTGGCACCAGCAGGGGCAAACTCCAGTCACTCACTGCTCCACCCCTCGGAGAGCGAGCACCAGTGAGTGGGTGCAGAAGCCTGAGTGAGCGCTTTTGGGCACTGGCAAAAGCCAACTCCATGCTGGCCCCACGGCAGCATTCGGGGGAGAGTGCCCACAATCCCTGAAGCCCCAGAAGAAGTGTCACTGTGCTCTTTTAGCTCTGCCGTCCACGGCCAGCCTAAGCGTTCACAGCTCATTGGAGGCTGTGTGACAGCCTTTTGCACTCACACTCGTGGCACCTGAGTTCTTGTCTGGTGTCCAGGAGGAATCAGGTCACATGAAAAAAAGATGGTAAATGTGGGGGATTTTATTGCCGATGAAAGTGGCTCTCAGTGGCAAAGGGAGCTGAAAAGGGGATGGAGCAGGAAGGTAATCTTCCCTTGAAGTCTGGCCATCCCCAGCTGGACTCCTCTCTAAAGCTCTGCTGTCAAGCTGTCCCTCTGAAGTCAAGCCGCTTCTCAGTGATATCCGATCACAGTCTGCGACGTCCACTGCTTCCCCTCTCTCTGCCAGTTCAGCCTGGGTTTTTTATGGGCACAGGATGGGGGGTAGGGTGGGCCACAGGTGGTTTTGGGAAAGGCACCATTTGAATGGGAAAACAGGGATGTAAGTTCTCACTTTGGGCCGCAGTATCAGGCTTTTCAGATTAAGGGGGGGGCCCTGGCTGGGGAACTGCCCTCCCAGAATTTCTCTGCCTTCTGTTCCCGTGACAATCATGGCTCACTACAGCCTCAAACTCCCAGGCTCAGGTGATCCTCCCACCTCAGCCTCCCAATTAGCTGGGACAACGGGCAGACATCACCACACCTGGCTACTTTTTCTGTACCGATGGGTTTTCAGCATGTTGCCCTGACTGTTCTTAAACTCCTGGGTTCAAGTGGTCCTCCTGCCTCAGCCTCCCAAAGTGCTGAGATTATAGGCATGAGCCACTGCACCCAGTCTGAGTTTCCTGATATTTTTTGGCTTTTATGGGTACCAGGAGTATTTTGTATTGTAAGAGAGCACTTTACCTTTGGGTGTGTTATGGCTGGTGACTCACTGGCAAGTGTAATTTGGGAGGTGGCTGACTGCAGTTGTAGCAAATGGCTATTACTATAGGGGACTACTCATTTCTTTGAACATTTAGATAAGAAATGTGAAGTTTGGAAACTTGGAGACTGTAGGGACACTTAATACTGAAAAAAAAAAAAAGGTACACATGAGGGATGGGCTGATCACACAGTGGGCTGACTGGCACTGGGCCATCCACAGCCCCGGGGGATACCTCTGCCACAAGGTGCACTGTGGAAGCGCTGTAGCAGTGTTGCTCAGCCTGGCCCATGACATTGCCCTCTTGGGCTTTTAACACACCTCTGAGACACGAGGACTCCATGTAAAAACAGGATCTTTGATTTCTGAGGATCTAGGTGTTCTGCCTTCCAGCTGTGCTTGCTTTTCAGAGATACAAGTATTAGGCCCTGAAAACTGCAAATGCTTTGTTGGTCCTACTCATTAATGGGCTCTGCACGGAGCTCAGTGGTTCAGCTGGAAAATGAAAACCAAATTGGGAACTATCCACTTGGAAACGGGAGTTCAGCTCTGTCTGAACTGGGGGAGGGATCCAATGATTAAGGGAACCCATTTCTAATGGGTACTAAATTGGAAACTACCTAAAATTTGTCTCCTTATATGCTCTTGTAAATTCCTATGATTCTGTGTTACCTTGGTATCCATTTTTAACCTCCCTTTACCTAACACACACAAATTTATTCTTTAAAATGTTTAAATTTGGCCAGGCGCAGTGGCTCGTGCCTGTAACCCCAGCACTATGGGAGGCCAAGGCAGGTGGATCACTTAAGGTCAGGAGTTCAAGACCAGTCTGACCAACATGGCGAAATCCCGTCTCTACTAGAAATACAAAAATTAGGCCGGGCGTGGTGGTTCACACCTGTAATCCCAGCACTTTGGGAGGCCGAGGCGGGCAGATCACAAGATCAGGAGATCTAGACCATCCTGGCTAACATAGTGAAACCCTGTCTCTACTGAAAATACAAAAAAAAAATTAGCTGGCACACACCTGTAATCCCAGCTACTCGGGAGGCTGAGGCAGGAGAATCGCTCGAACCTGGGAGGTAGAGGTTGCAGTGAGCTGAGATCACGCCACTGCCCTTCAGCCTGGGTGACAGAGTGAGAGTCTGTCTCACCAAAAAAAAAAAAGCTTAAATTCTGCCTCTATGCTCTGAGGTATAGATTTGCTGCCCTATATTCTCCACAGCTCAGCTATGTGGGACAGATTGACTTGTTCCATTACAGAGACACAGTTTTAATCCAACTGTTCTTTCATTTATTTTTATTATTATTATTTTCTCTTTAGAAACAGAGTCTCACTCTGTCACCCACACTGGAGTGTCACCCACACCGGAGTGCAGTGGTGCAGTCACACCTCACTGCAACCTCCAACGTCTGGGCTGAAGTGACCCCGCCCACCTCAGCCTCCCAAGTAACTGGGAGAGCAGGCACATACTGTCACACCCAGTTATTTCATTTTTTTTTTAATTTTTTGGTAGAGATGAGGTCTGGCCATTTTGCCCCAGGCTGGTGTCAAACTTCAGGCCTCAAGGGATCCTCCTGTCTTGGCCTCTCCATGAGCTGATGTATTAGTCATTTTCACACAGCGGATGAAGACATACCTAAAACTGGGTAAATTATAAAGAAAAAGAGGCTTAATGGACTCACAGTTCCACATGTCTGAAGAGGCCTCACAATCATGGTGGAAGGCAAAAGGCACATCTTACATGGCAGCAGGCAACAGAGAGAATGAGAGCCAAGCAAAAGGGGTTTCCCTTTACAAAACCATCAGATCTCATGAGACTTATTCACTACCACGCCAACGGCATGGGGGAACCGCCCCCATGATTCAGTTCTCTCTCACCAGGTCCCTCCCATAACATGTGGGAAATTATGGGAGCTACAATTCAAGGTCAGATTTGGGTGGGGACACAGCCAAACCCTATCAGTTGGGATTACAGGTGTGAGCCACTACTCCTGGTCCCAAATGTCCTTTAAAATGAGTGAGTTTTTTCAGTCTCATGGCTAAAATTTTATTTTATTTTTGAGACAGGGTCTCGCTCTTGTCACTCAGGCTGCAGTGCAGTGTGCAATCATGGCTCACTGCAGCCTCGACCTCCTGGGCTCAAGTGATCCTCCCACCTCAGCCTCCCACGTAGCTGGGACTACAGGTGGGTGCCACCATGCCTGGCTAATTCTTAAATTTTTTGTAGAGACATGGTCTCACTGTGTGGCCCAAGCTGGTCTAGAACTCCCGGGCTCAAGTGATCCTCCAGCTTTAGCCTCCCAAAGTGCTGGGATTACAGGTGTGAGCCACCACACCCAGACTCTGCTAGATGTTTCAAAGTCATAAAACAGTTGTTTTGTGACATATTGGATACTTGCTTGATTTGTCCGTGAGCTTATGTCTCTGGTGTTGAGCCTTTAGATTCTGGGGTCTAGACAGGTGGCCATGGTGAGGCTTGGACTTAGTTTGGGGATCCAGCAGGACGTAGATCTGATACAGCAAAGTGGTCCCAGTCCAGACCTCCAGAGAGGGTTCTTGGATCTCAGGCAAGAAAGAATTCAGGGCAAGTCCACAGTGCAAAGCCTTGTGTGTCCACAAAGCCTAAGCCCTGGCTGGTGTTAAACTCGCGGCCTCAAGTGATCCTCCCGCGTCAGCCTCCTAAAGTGCTCGATGACAGGCCTGAGTCACTGACATGCCTGACAACATTGAGATTGTAAAAATGTTCAGAACTTAAAAAAAACCCAAAAAACAAAAAACCTGAACTCATAAAATTGCTAACCTCACATTGAGCAGAACAAGAATTAATTACACTGGACTGAAATTAATTTTTAATAATTATTTTTGTTTGAAACATTGCTGTTTGTATGTTTTGCTTTCCAGAGTCAAAAAAACTTTTTTTTTCTTTTAAGCTATTTATAACAATTGGGTAAGTATAACCTCTAACTCCTTTTCTGTTAAAATGTACATCTGGATAACTTATTTATTTATTTATTTATTTATTTGAGATGGAGTTTCTCTCTTGTTGCCCAGGCTAAAGTGCAATGGCATGATCTTGGCTCACTGCTACTTCTGCCTCCCGGGTTCAAGCGATTCTTCCACCCCAGCCTCCCAAGTAGCTGGAATTACAGGCGCCCACCACCACACCCAGCTAATATTTTATACTTTTAGTAGAGATGGGATTTCACCATGTTGGTCAGGTTGGTCTTGAACTTCTGACCTCAAGTGATCCGCCCTCCTCAGCCTCCCAAAGTGCTGGGATTACGGGAGTGAGCACACCTGGCCTCATCTAGATAACCTACAAGTGCATATTTCAACCTATCTATGGTTATTTAGGCTGATTTTCAAGTTGTATACTTGAATAGCTTTCTGAAGATAGGTTAAAGGCATGCTTACTTTCCAGGACTTTTGAGGAGGTAGATCTGTCAGAAGTGTTTGAACTAGAGCAACTCCATCTTGAATAGGAGCTGGGTAAAATGAGGCTGAGACCTACTGGGCTGCATTCCCAGATGGTTAAGGCATTCTAAGTCATAGGCTGAGACAGGAGATAGGCACACAATACAGGTCATACAAACCATGCTGATAAAACAGGTGGCTGAAAGAAGGTGGCTAAATGCCACCAAAACCAAGATGGCGATGAGAGTGACCTCTGGTCTTCCTCACTGCTACACTCCCACCAGCGCCATGAGTTTACAAATGCCAGGACAACATCAGGAAGTTACCCTATATGGCCTAAAAAGGGGAGGCATGAATAATACACCCTTGTTTAACATATCATCAAGAAATAACCATAAAAATGGGCAACCAGCAGCCTTCGGGGCTGCTGTTTATGGAGTAGCCATAAACATTCTTTTCTTTTACTTTCTTAATAAACTTGGCCAGGCGCAGTGACTCAGGCCTGTAATCCCAGCACTT
>NW_012117377.1:9436937-9452901 GCF_000951035.1 Colobus angolensis palliatus | reverse complement strand
GGGAGCCAGGGCCGCGGGTCTTCCTGGGCCGAAGCCGGGGTGATGGAGGAGCCGGCGTCCGCCGCGGCCCAGCCTGGGAGAGGAGCCTGCGCGACTCAACCCCACCTCCGCAATTTCTGCGCGGGTGCGTGTAGGGCGTGGCGGGATGAGCTCAGCGCCCCGGAGCCCGCCGGGCTCCAGGCCCACCTTGGAGACCCCCGCTCCAGCCAGCGGCCCCTCCTCTCCAGTGCCCCGCAAGCACCCGTTGTAGGGCAGCCGCCTGCCCCGGAAAGCTGCTTGCACTGACTGGGGAGGTGGAGGCCGGGGAGGGGGAACCGTGCGAGGCCAGGGGGGCCCTGGAGAGGGCTGGGGAGGAGGGGTGCTGGAGAGCACGGAGGTCTGACCCGAACATCGAGAAGGCTCTGGAATTCTAGACAGTCTCGCACCAGTCCCTGGTACAAAGAGACCCGAAACTGGGAGTGAGAACCAAGGGCTGTGGCCCCGAAATTCTTCCAGCGCTCTGGGTCCCTCCTCTTTTCTGGCCTTGGTTTCAACTCAATTAGATAATACGATACCGGATAATTTCTGAGGACTTCTCAGAGTCCCCAGAATTCTCAGAATTTGCTGATAGGGGCAGTTACATAGGAGCGAGGGAAAAAACTTTTAAAAGAAATGATCAGGTAGACTGATGATGGTGAGACACAGATTTTTGAAAGCTACACGAAGGATGGAAGTAAATTCTAATTCAACACACAATAAATGAGCATGCAAAGTAACTTTTTGCTTTTGTCTTTTGAGACAGGGTCTCGCTCTGTTGTCCGGGCTGGAATAGAGTGGTGCGGTCTCGGCTCACTGCAACCTCTGCCTCCAGGGTTCAAGCGATTCTCATGACCCAGCCTCCCAAGAGCTGGGACCATAAGCCACACCACCACGCCAGGATAATATTTTTCATTATTTCTTTTTGTAGAGACGGAGTCTCCCTATATTGCCCAGGCTGGTCTGGAACTCATGAGCTCAAGTGATCCTCTCATGTAGGCCTCCCAAAATGCTGGGATTACAGGTGTGAGCCACCACGCCCGGTCCAAACATATGAATCTGGGGGGACATAACTGGAATGAATATGTCCCCCTAGATTCCTATGTTGAGATCTTAACCCCCACTGTGATGGCATTAGGAGGTGGGGATTTGGGAGGTGATTAGGTCATGAAGATGGAGCACTCATAAATGGAATTAGTGCCCTTATGAAAGGGATCCCAGAGAGCTCTACCCACCCCCACACAGAAAGACAGCCCTCTATGAACCAGGGAGGGCATCTCCACCATCTGATTATACCGGCACCTTGATCTGGGACGTCTAAGCCTCCAGAAATAAATGTTTGCTCATGTCACCCTGTCTCTGGTACAGGTTGAGTATCCCTTATCTGAAATGCTTGGGAGCAGTGGTGGTTTGGATTTTGGATATTGGATTTTTTAAAATTTTGGAATGTTTACAAATACATAATGAGATATCTTGAAGACGGGAATCGAATCTAAACATAAAACTCATTTTTCTTTCTTTAAAAAAAAAGAAAAGAAAAAAAAAGCCAGCCAGTGTCTTGCTCTGTGGCCCAGCTGGAGTGCAGTGGTGGGGTCATAGCTCCTGCAGTCTCAAACTCGGGCTCAGCCAGGTGCCATGGTGCCTGGCTGGTTTGTTGTTTGTTTTTTTGTTTTTTAATGTTTATTGATACAGTCTCCCTATATTGCCCAGACTGACCTCAAACTCCTGGCCTCAAGCAATCCTCCTGCCTTAACCTCCCTAAGTGCTGGGATTATAGGCGTGATGCCACCACACCTGGCTCATTTATGTTTTATATACACCTTATAGTTATAACCCAAAGCTAATTTTGTACAGTATTTTGAAGAACATGATCTAACCATCACAAGGGCAAGTGTGCACTTTTCCACTTGTGGCGTCATCTTTTCTTGTCATTTGGCCAGTGAACCGGAGACCCGCGCTTCTCTCTCCTGGCCGTGGGGCTACAGTTTGTCCTTCTCAGATATGCTAACTGAACCCTGCTACCCGTTAAGATGCCCTTAGCCTGATGAGAACCTTTCACTAACACCTTGTTGTCTTTCTCGTTTGTTTTCAGAGACAGGATTTTCACTATTGCCCAGGCTAGATGCAGTGGTACAATCGCAGCTCGCTGCAGCCTTGACTTCCTGAGTTCAAACAGTCTTTTCAAGGCCGGACGCAGTGGCTCATGCCTGTAATCCCAGCACTTTGGGAGGCTGAGGCAGGGGTATCACTTGAGGTCAGGAGTTCGAAACCAGCCTGGCCAACATGGTGAAATCCCATGTCTACTAAAAAATACAAAAATGAGCCGGGCATGGTGATGCGCACCTGTAGTCCCAGCTACTCAGGAGGCTGAGGCAGGAGAATTGCTTGAGCTCGGGAAGCAGAGGTTGCAGTGAGCCGAGATGGTGCCACTACACTCCAGCCTGAGTGACAGAGCAAGACTCTGTCTCAAGAAAAAAAAAAAAATCCTCTGGAGTAGCTGGGAATCTAGGTGTGAGCCACCATGCCTACTTAATTGTTTTATTATTTGTTTTTTGTAGAGATTTGCCTATGCTGGTCTTTAACTCCTGGGCTCAAATGATCTGCCCGCCTTAACCCCCCAAGGCTGGGATTCAGGTGTGAGCCACCATGCCTGGCCCACTTTGTTGTCTTGAAAGACCCATTATAACATGTGACAGTGTTTATGAAAAAATTACGATGCTACTGATTAAAGAACAGTTAGGCAGACTTTATTCAGGCAGCCAATCAAGATAAGTACAGGGACCACCACAACAGTGTTTTACAGTGGGGAAGAGAGATTGGCTCAACTCTGAACACAAATAAAGGTAGAAATTTATAGCCAAGGAGCAGGGTGGGGGCCAGCAGAAAATTACTAAGAAGAAACACCACGGGTGCGGGGATTCTGGCTAAACGGACCTAACAGGACTCTTGCTGAAGGCAGGCCATGGTGATCAGACATGACCTAGGGGACGACGGAGGACAAGGAACCTGATCAGATATCACGGTGATCAGATACCACATCACCAGGGGCATGATGGCGAGTGAGGAACTCAGTCAGATATCAAGGGTGATCAGTATCAGTAGTGCAGGATTCTGGCTAACCTGACCTAGCAAAATTAAACAATGCAGAGATAAACACAGAAGCCCAAAAATCAGGGCTTGAGAAGGGTTCAGGAGCATGAGCAGAGTTTGGTTCAGAAAATCTTTGTCAATAGCAGTTCTGCCTTTTTTTTTTTTTTTTTGATATGAAGTTTCCCTCTTGTTGCCCAGGCTGGAGTACAGTGGTGCGATCTTGGCTCACTGCAACCTCCGTCTCCCAGGTTCAAAGGATTCTACTGTCTCAGCCTCCCAAGTCGCTGGGATTACAGCAGTCTGACACCACGCCCAACTAATTTTCTGTATTTTAGTAGAGACAGCGCTTCACCCATGTTGGCCAGGCTGGTCTCCAACTCCTGACCTCAGGTGATCCAAAGTGCTGGGATTACAGGTGGGAGTCACCACACCAGCCTAGTGCTGCCTTCTTCTAACAGAATAGAGCAGGAATTATCAGAGCACATGCCTTTCTTGGGGATGCAGGCAAAAAATCATAAACTCTAGCCTGCAGAGTAAAATCCAAATTCTTTAGCTTGGTGTACCCGGGGGGCCTCCAGGTCTTATCTCCAAGTCTGTCACACAGTTCCCTCCAAATAGTGTTTTCAAGAGGCTTGGCCGGGCGTGGTCACTCATGCCTGTCATCCCAGCACTTTGGGAGGTCCAGGTGGGCAGATTGCTTGAGGCCAGGAGTTTGAGAACAGCCTGGCCAACACGGCAAAACCCCATCTCTACTAAAATTACAAAAATTAGCCAGGCATGGTGGTGCATGCCTGTAATTCCAGCTACTTGGGAGGCTGAGGAATGAGAATTGCTTGCACCCGGGAGGCAGAGGTTGCCATGAGCTGATCGTACCACCACACTCCAGCCTGGGCAACAGAGTGAGGCTCTGTCTCAAACAAAAAAAAAAAAAAAAAAAAGAGGCCTCACCTTTGTGTAGGTCTCCGGGATGCCCTTCCCTCTTTCTTTTAAGCTGGTGAATCCCCAACAAGCCTGAAACAAACCTAAAAGATGCCCCCTTGGAGCCATCCCTGGCTGACGACAGGGCAGGGAAGTCCAGAGCTAATGTGGGCCTGCTGATTTTCCTGCTGGTTCTTCTCCAAACGCATTGTGCCCTAGTCACCTGCAGGCCGCCCCTCCTGGCTGTGAACACCTCTGTAGGGAAAGAAGCTTCTTGTTCTTGGGGTTCAGAAGATGATACCCCAAAATGAAGACCTCAGTAGCAGCCTCGGAAGCAAATTTTCTCTCAGACCTTCTGCCTTCCTGTCTCTGGCCCCTCATTTTCCCCTGAGGCCAATAAAAGAAACTAGAATTCTTCTCCAAAGTGAAACCAGAATCCCTTTTCCCTAAAGCCAGCCATTATACCTAAAAATATTAATCTAACTTCCCCCCACCTTTCTGTATAAAAACTGACCATAAATAAATAATCTGACCTACCTTTTTGGACTGTAGGTCATAAGACCCCCCGCCACCATCCCATAGAGGGCCTGCCCCGTAGCCAGAAGAAATGCTGCACGGGAAAGCCAGGAAGAATCTAAGCAGATGCCCTGCTGGGTTTCCCCACTCGGCCTGTTAGCCTTAGATCATGCCCTTTTCCCCAGTCATTTCTCTGCACTGCTATCTGCACTTTGTTGAACCTCAGCATAAAAATAGACAGTTTTCCACTGGGCATGGTGGGTCTCGCTTGTAATCCCAGCACTTTGGGAGGCTGAGGCAGGCAGGTCAACAGGTTAGGAGTTTGAGACCAGCCTGACCAACATGGTGAAACTCCCATCTCTACTAAAAATACAAAAATCAGCTGGGCATCATGGCGTGTGCCTGTAGTCCCAGCTACTCAGGAGGCTGAGGCAGGAGAATAGCTTGAACCCAGGAGGTGAAGGTTGCAGTGAGCCGAGATTGTGCTATTGCAATCCAGCCTGGGCGACAGAGCGAGACTGCATCTCAAAAAATAAAAACAAAAAAATAGACGGTTTTTCCCTGTGTCTTTTGGTCTTCATTCTGAAGGCTTCTGAGTCATTTAGAACTATGATCGAATAATCTCTATGCCTTTTCTCCTATTCATCTGAATTTTGTCAGTTGATTTTTCAGCAAACCTTCAGAGGGCAGTTCCCTTGGCTGCTACACTGTCTTGGTGGTGGGAGGGGGGACTTACCAGGGAGGCATTTTATTCCTCTCCCTGGGAGGTGGCCGCCCACCTCTTTGCATTACTGTCAGTCTCACTTATTTCATCTTCCGATTGCACCCGTGGGGTTTCCAGGTCATCCAGAATAAGCCCCACTTGCTCACGCTTGAGTGAGGCTGCTGTCTGATTTGATACCCAGTAAATGCCAAGTTGAATTAACTCAGAGGGAAAGAAATAAAGGTCCTAAAGTCTGTTGGCAATTATCTCGATATTCCAGGAGACAACTCAACAAAAGGCAACCAGAATTCAAAAGAGCTGATGGATCGGAGTTGGGGGACATTGTAAATTTTAACCAGTGAGGTGTGGGAACAAAAAGGCAGGGGAAAAGCTGGTCATGGGGGTGTGTGCCTGTAATCCTGGCTACTTGGGAAAATCACGTGGGCCTAGGAGTTCAAGATTGCCTGGGCAATGTGGCAAGACCTCGTTTCAAAAAAAAAAGTGGGCCAGGCGTGGTGGCTCACGCCTGTAATCCCAGCACTTTGGGAGGCTGAGGTGGGTGGATCACACAGTCAGGAGTTTGAGACCAGCCTGGCCAGCACAGTGAAACCCCTGTCTCTACTAAAAATACAAAAAATTAGCTGGGCATGGTGGCAGGCGCCTATAGTCCCAGCTACTCCGGAGGCTGAGGCAGGGGAATCGCTTGAACCCGGCAGGCAGAGGATGCAGGGAGCCGAGATCGCGCCACTGCACTCCAGCCTGCGTGACAGAGTGAGACTCCATCTCAAAAAAGAAAAAAGTGTTGGTGGGTAAAGCTGAAGGTGACAAGTTTAAAGTCTCAATGCAGCATTTCAGATTTGTTTATAAGATATTTAATGTGAACAGTCTGGTAACATTATAAAACAAGCAAAAATATTTAATGTGTACAGTCTGGTAACAATCATTATAAAACAAGCATATAGGATGGCAGCAAGTTTCCTAAGACTGTCGGTCAAGTCAGTGGGTGTCAGAGGGTGGGTGGGTACAAGCCTCTGTTTGTTGCCCAGGGCTGCTGTCATGACTGCCATGAACTGAGTGGCCTGAAACAACAGTCAGAAATCAAGGCGTCTGCAGGGCCGTGCTGTCTCCCAAGGCTCTGAGAATGGATCCCCCCTTGCCTCCTCCTAGACTCTAGTGAATGACAGCCATCCGTGGTGCTCCTGACCTTGTACACATCCCTCCAGCCTCCGTCTCTACCATCTCACATGGCCTTATAGGGACACCTGTCATTGGATGTTGGGCCTACTCTAACTCATGATGACCTTTATTCAATATCATCTTAACTTGATGACATCTGCAAATATTCTATTTCCAAATTAATTCACATTTTCAGGAACCAAAAGTTAGGACATAAACCTTGTTAGGGGAGACAATTTTACCCAAGGACTCTCCCTGCCACCCCTATTTGCACATGCAGTGAACTGGGCCTGAAGGAACGGGCACGGAAGAAGACTAGCAAAGTTAAAAAAAAAAACAAAACAGTAGCTACAGAGTGCTGAAGAATTCCTGCAACAGATCATGCTATGCTTATAAGATTTAGTGGCCTGGCATGGTGGCTCATACCTGTAATCCCAAGACTTTGAGAGGCCAAGGTGAGAGGATGCCTCGAGCCCAAGAGTTCGACACCAACCTGAGCAACATAGTGAGACTGCCTCTACAAAAAATTTAACAATTTAGCAGGGCGTGGTGGCACATGCCTGTAGTCCCAGCTACTTGAGAGGCTGAGGTGGGAGGACTGCTTGAGTCCAGGATATAGAGGCTACAGTGAGCTGTGACTGTGCCACTGCACTCCAGCCTAGGCAACAGAGATCGTGTCTCAGAGAAATAAATAAATAAAATAAAAGAGAAAGTACTTGCAATGTTTGGAGGTTGAGAGGAATCAGAATACTTCATGTGGGAGCACAAATAACTGGCAGGTGGCGTCTGCATTAGGGTTCTTCAGAGAAACAGAACCAGCAGGATGCAGATTGAAACAGATAGATGAAGATGGTATTCATTATGGAAACTGGCTTGAACGATTATAGAGACTGAGAAGCTTATGATATGCAATCTGCAGGCTGGAGAAACAGGGAAGCTATTGGTGTAACTCTCAGTCCAAGGCTGAAGGCCTAAGAAACTGGGGGACCACTGTCAGAGTATGAAGCTGCAAGAACCTGGAGCCCCAGTGTCTAAGGCCAGGAGAAGGTGGGTGCTCCAGCTCAAGAAGAAAAGAGAATTCCTCCTTCATCTGCCTTTTCACTCTCTCTGGGCATTCAACAGATTGGATAATGCCGGCCCACATCAGTGAGGGCAAATCTTCATTACTCAGTCTGATTCAAATGCCAGTCTCTTTGGGAAACACCCTACAGACACACCTGGAACTATTGTTTTACCAGCTATCAGGTCATCCCTTAGCCCAGTCAAGTTGACACCGAAAATTAATTATTACAGTGTTCAGTGGCAGAAGGGCAGATTAAGACACACTAAAATGAGAAATGTCAAATACTATAAAGTTTAAAATTTAGGCCGGGCGCGGTGGCTCAAGCCTGTAATCCCAGCACTTTGGGAGGCTGAGACGGGCGGATCATGAGGTCAGGAGATCGAGACCATCCTGGCTAACACGGTGAAACCCCGTCTCTATTAAAAATACAAAAAACCAGCCGGGCGACGTGGCGGGCGCCTGTAGTCCCAGCTACACCGGAGGCTGAGGCAGGAGAATGGCGTAAACCCGGGAGGCGGAGCTTGCAGTGAGCTGAGATTCAGCCACTGCACTCCAGCCCGGGCGACAGAGCAAGACTCCGTCTCAAAAAAAAAAAAAAAAAAAAAAAAAAGTTTAAAAGTTTATATGCAGCTAATAGAGGAGGAAGAAGGACTGTGATGAGCAAGAACCTGCTAAGTATCTCGAACTCTGCGCTGGCTATTTAAGTGCCAGATTTTGTTCTATCCGTTTGGACCAGGTGTATCAACAGTTTATGAATGGAAAAATTTGAATGGAAAAATTAACCCATCATCCCCCACCACTTAAGCAACACACATAGCAAGGGGGCAGAAATAGAATTTGCCTGTACGTGGGTCTGACAGAAGGAAAATACCCAGGGTAGGGACGGCATGGCTTAAACTGCACCTTAGTGAGCAGGCTGGAGAGAGATGCTGAGGTCAGGAAGAAGTCTGTGCTCTGAGCTGGAATCAGGACACATAGCAGGGTGTGGGATCCAGGATGAGGTCTGTGCTCTGAGCTGGAAACAGGACATATATCAGGGTGTGGGATCCAGGATGAGGTCCGTGCTATGAGGTGAAATCAGGATATGGGTTAGGGTTTCTAAGTGGGATTGCACAGACAAAAATAAATCTAAGATGCATTGAGGCTCCCAGACTTTTTATCAATTGGCAAATACTAGATGTGAGGAGAGAAATGCAGAGTTGTCAGAGATGACTTGAATTTCAGAAAATGCTATGGAAAGAGTAAGGTGGCAAGAAGCTGAACAGAACTGATAGTTACTTGTTTTGTTTGAGACAGGGTCTCGCTCTGTTGCCCAGGCTGGAGTGCAGTGGCACAATCATAGCTCAACTCCTTGGCTCAAGCGATCTTCCGGCTTCGGCCTCCTGAGTAGCTGGGACTACAAGTATATGCCACTCTGCCCAGCTAATTTTTGAATGTTTTGCGGAGATGGGTTCTTGCTATGTTGCTTAGGCTGGTCTCAAACTTCTGGACTCAAGTGATCCTCCTGCCTTGGTCTCCCAAAGTGCTGGGATTACAGGCATGCATGAGCCACCATGCCCAGCCAGATACTTTTTAAATTTTCCTAAGTGACGTGGCATACAAGGAATAGCTGGACATAAAGTTCCAGAACTGTGAGTAAGGATGTTTTCCCCCTTTACTAGATTGACTGAAACACTGTCCTACAATACCAAGGGTCTATGTTTACTCGCCCAAGAACCAATCACCCCATTTGAGGCCTGCAGCAAACCCTTCTTTTCTGGAAGGCAGAGTCCAAGCTCTACTCAGGGCTCCAACTTCCTGGGATGGTGGTGAGAATTAAGCAATACAATGCAGATAATATACCTAGCAAATGCGGAACATATTCTGTACAAGGTCTACGTCCCCATCCCTCCCTCACTCAGACACGCACACACATACCCCTGTAACACTGGGTCCCACTATCCTCTTTCTCTGAACATCACTTTCTCTCCTGAAATTCCAGGATGCTGGGATTCATCGCATTTAAGGAGCAGACAGCAAAGATGATCACAAAAGATCAAACTCACATTCATGGAAACATCTGCAGAACTGTAACGATCAGGGCGTTTCCCTCCTAAGAGAGTCAAAACCTCTCCAGGCTGGGCGCGGTGGCTCACACCTGTAATTCCAGCACTTTGGGAGGCTGAGGCAGGTGGATCACGAGGTCAGGAGTTCAAGACCAGCCTGACCAACATGGTGATACCCTGTCTCTACTAAAAATACAAAAATTAGCCAGGTGTGGTGGCATACACCTGTAATCCCAGCTACTCAGGAGGCTGAGGCAGGGGAATCACTTGAACCCAGGAGGTGGAAGTTGCAGCAGGCCGAGATGACACCACTGCACTCCATCCTGGCGACAGAGCGAGACTCCATCTCAAAACAACAACAACAAAAACAAAATAAAACAAAACCTCTCCAGGAGCGAACGTGAGAAAATCTGCAAGATCTGCAAGGACTGAGAAAAGAGAACAGGCAGCCCTGCCTTTCATCAGACTAAGGAGACAGAGTAACCCACTGTGCATTCACAGGACACATGCTTTTCCCCAAGGTCTTGCCGAAGCTTTGAAACGCCACAACACCCACTTGACAGACAGACTCCTGCTTTCTAACCAAGAACGCCCTAGACCCACTTGCTACACTCATTTATGACTGGGGCGAATGCAATGACTAAGGCATCCTTGCCTCCTGACAGCCCATCACCCTCAGTGAACCCCTACTTCTCCTGAGCCCACCTCTCAACAACAACCAGTGCAGATGCGACTCCCACTTCCGTGACACATTATCCATTATTAAAACTTCATACTTCCGTGAGGCCTCGACATCACACACAGGCGGTGAGTCCCCCAAGCAACTAGGCACACTGGTGTGATAAGCCTGGTCTCCGCCTCCAGGTCCCCTTCTTGCCTTCCCCTGACTGTGACCCGGTGACATTCCAATGCACCAGTAAAATCCCCTCATGCCTTCTGCTTGTGTGCCCCACCCTGACCCCCGACACAGGTACTAGCCCACAGGTTCTCTCTCTTTCTCAACCCTCCACCTGCACTGCGGACCTGGGCCCTTAGCTCTCCTCCAACACGGCCTCTGCACGCATGCGGTGCCGCCCTCTCCAGGACCTCGGAGCATCATAAATCCTGTAATTTCATATCATTCTTGGACTATGAATGTCCAAGAATAATTGCTGCAGCCACTTGGGAGTGATTGTTAAAGATCTCACGAGGGAGACTTACCCCCATACTTATATCACACCTGACATCATCCTCCTCCTCCCCTCCCCCTCCCCCCACCATCTGGAGCCAAACCTCGAAAAAATACTTCTCCCCTTATCAAGCCATGTTCCAGCCTCCTCTGAGTGCCCCTCTCGCCCCCCGCTCACTGCATCAAGACAATAAATCTGGTCATTTCAGCAAATCTGAATTTGTCGAGGCACAAGCTTGTCCCTGATGGTCTGGCTGAATAAGCATGAACAACCCAATGCTCAAGAATAGCTCCAAATACCAATGTTTGGGGTCTTTGTTTTATTTTCTTGACTGTAGCATCCAATGCTGATTTCAAGGAAAAAGATGTCATCTCTTTAGTGACAACTTGGCCATTTTCAGAGGTACTTTCACTGGAGCCCCTGAGAGTGGGTTATGTCAGTCTACCTGCAAATCTCAAAGTGTTTTTGCTTTCAACAAAAGAAAAAAAAAACAGATGAACAGGCCTCTGTGACAGCTGGGAGGCCTCTATAGTGAGAAAATGTCATCACACAAAGCTGTTTCACTGAACAGCTTCTCACTGACCCCTTTCCACCACAGGCCACAAGAAGGGACCAGATTAATGCCTTGCTGTCCATGCACCCTAGAAGTCTGTGGCTAACACAGTAAGAACCAGCACTACTATTCCTAGGACTGTTCCTAGAGCCACAGTCTATTGAGTATCTACTACACCCAGCTTACAACAGAGCTTCTCGAACTGCCAAAAGCATGCAAGTCCCTGGTGCCTGGTTAGCCGCACAAGCTGTGGTTGGGGCCTGTGGTTGGTTCTGACAGCTCCCAGAGGAGGCAGGTGCGGTGGGTCCGGTGATGGGGCTTCACCTATTTGCACACCTGTATTTGTCATCGGTCTACAAGCACATTATGTGGAATGACGCCCTCCTCTGCAGGGGTCGACGTCACAGTGGAACGGCTGCCCACCCGCAAAGCACTGGGCTTTCGGTGACACATCACATTTCCCTGTGCACACTTCACTGTCCAGGTTATACATAATTCACGTTTTCCTTTGCTGTTGTCCATGCACCTTTCCACCCTGCAAGATGGCCGTCTCACACCCTCTTCCCCTGCTCTCACATTTCAGCCCCTTTCTCCCTGTCACTTAAGGGCCCTGTGAAGCAGTCAGGGTTCTCCAGAGAACCGGAACAAATAGCATGTGGAGTCGGGGGAGGGAAGGGGGTGGGGGATATAGAGCTGGAGATCAAAAGAGAGAGATGAGAGAGAGTTTTCTTTTAAGGAACTGATTGGCTTGCAAGTCCAAAAGCTGCAGGGCAGGCTGCAGATCCAGAAAGAGCCGAGGCTGCAGCAAGTGGGAAGGCACGCGGGGGGAATTCCTTCCTCGGGAGACTGCAGTCTTCGCTCTTACGGCCTTTGACAGACTGGACGAAGCCCGCCCACGCTATTGAGGGTAACCCGCTGCATTCCAAGTCTACAGATTTAACTCTTAATCACATCTAAAAAACAGCCTCACAGAAACAGCCAGACTGGTGTCTGAACAAAAACTGAGTACCACAGCTAGCCAAGTTGGCTCATAAAATAAAACGTCACGCTCGCTCCGTATTTTACTGGAGTGTTGGCAAAGTTGGAAGAAGCCTGCGCCAGGCTCTCCCTGCCCAGATCCTGTGGACCTGCCTCAGGTCCAGACGCAGCCTTCCCTGCCTTCTGGCTCCCCACGGGCCCTGGGCGCCAGCCCCCCTCTTCCAGGCGATGCCCTGCAATTTCTCCCATCTTTAAGATGATACCATTTTTCTCCACGGGGCTGTGTCCACTCTGTCATCTCCCTTCTCCTCCAGAAAGTACCCTAGCCCAGGAACTCCACCGTCTGCTCTGATCAGGGGCCTCTCTACCAGATGCAATGGGCAGTGTACTTTGCTCATCGGATTCCATCTTGGGGCTGGATTTATCCCCCTGACCTCTTTCTCTCCTTGAAACACAGGTGCTCACTTGGATTCCAGGGCTCCACACCTGCAATTTTCCTTCTCTCTCAAGGCGGTAGCCGCTCTCCCTACCCCCTTCTCTTGCCCTCGTCCTCCCTCTCACTTTCCTCCTCCTACTTCCCCTTCTCTCCCTTCTCCTCCACTAACCCCTTGGGCTCCCAGGGTCCAGGGCTGGCATTTCACAGGGTCTGCCCTCCCTGGGGCTGCTTCTCAAAACACACTCAACCCTCTTGTCCCAACTCCTGCTACACACTGCGACTCCAGATTTCCACCTCCAGCCACAGCTTTCTGTCCCAGAGGGTCATCCCCACTTGTCTCCTGGGCATCTGAAAGTCAGCAAGTCCCAAATCCACCAACTCAACCCCAAACCCAGCCCCTTCCTGGAAACCTGCTTCCTTGCATCTGCCATCTCTAGAGGGCCCGTTCAGTCACCCAGTTTCAGCCCCAGTTACAGCCGTTCCTCACTCCTCTAACACCGGCAGCATGCCTTCAACACAGAGCCTGGATTGGGCTACTGTTCACCAGCTGTGCCTCCACCAGCCAACTCTAGGAACCGAGCATCTCCTTCCTGGATCTCTACAGCGATTCCTAACAGGGACTCTGCTGCATCTGTTCTGCACAGTGATCTTGATAAAATCAAGACTCCGTTAGGCCACACTCCTACTTGAAACTCTCTAATGACTATAAAATCCGGTGACCTGGTTCCAGCCTCACCATTCTCTCACTGTTCCTCTGCCCAGCTGAGCAAGCACACGCTGTTTCCTTTGCTGGAATACTGTTCCCACACACCTCTGCTCAGGGGCCCCCCACCTGCTCTCCGCTCCAATGTCACCTCCTGACAGAGGCCCTACCTGAACATCCCCAGCACACCCTTCCCCACCATGTTCTATTTCTGTCATGACACCTATCACCAATGGCGTTATATTGCAGAATCGCTGATTTATTATTTGATTCCCCTCCCAGCTCCTTGGATCGTTCTTCTACGATCTCCCCATGGATGGGATCATTGGCACAAAGCAAACATTTCATAAAAACAGATACGATTGGCAATATCATATTCATACAAACCGAATGCATGCACACACTGGGCATGACGATGGCGCGGTCCTTGAGCAGGATTTACGTGCAGGGTCCTCTTCCCAATGCTTCACCTGTGGCATCTGATACAACCCCACCTCGTCCACCGCGTCCAGAGGCGAACACCTTCCCCACCGGCTCCTGTGCCCCCACCCAGCTCTACACCATCCCTCTCCTCTCGTTCACCCGCCACCTTGCTTTGCAGCACTCCCCCTTAGGGCCTTTGCTGTCAAGGTGGTCTCCATGTGGGAAACAGGGACTCTGATCAACTCCTTCATCTCAAATACCACCTTCACAGTAAGGCCTGCCTGCCCTCCTCTTTAATACCATGACTGTTACCAGCCCCTCCCCAGCACTCCTGACTTTCTGATGCCTCTCCCTTTCCTTTTCTCTCCACTTTCCTTTTTTCCTGTAGCACAGATCAAAGAGAGCAGGTCATGTTACTGATTTTGCTTCCTCCAATAGCCAGTTATATTCACAGATGTACCTGAGCACCTGGAAGGCTGCCTGGCCCTCATAAACGCACAGGAGGTACTCGGTACAGGTTTGCTGAATGACTGAAACTTCAATCCCACACAACCATCAAATGAGGTACACAGCATCATCCCTGTTTTCTGGATGAGGAAACTGAGGCACAGAAAGGTTATGTAGGCCTGAGGTCACCTGGTTAGGAATTGATGGGGCAGGATTTAACCCAGGTGCCTGACTCCAGAAATTTGACTCTTAAGCCCCGTTTTGAGCTAAATGCAGAAGCAGCATAAACAACCCATTTTGTGTCTCAAAAGGTGAACAGTGAGAGACACAACTGGGCAGGGACGTGTCAGGTCAGGGGAAGAAACTGAATTGGGTAGTGGAGATTAATTGGATACTGTCTGCCACCAATTTCTGCCTCCTGCATTTTATCTGCTTTAGGGTTGCAAGGGGCAGAGCTATGAACACAGATGCCCACTCAACAGCCAGTTCCTGGGCCAGTCACAGGGTTGGGAGCTGTGGCACCCACAGACTAGGATGTTTGCCAAAGCACCTAAGCCCTACCAGCCTTTGATGACCCCTGGGTTCCTCCCACTTCCTCTCCTCCATGTCACAGTTCCTGGCTGGTGTTCCTGAGAACAGGCTGTACATGAGTCCTGTAAATGTCAGTCCAGTTAAGTCAAAGGGGGTGGCTCCTCCTTGCACCTGTAGGCTCCAGCTAAGATCTGTGTGGCCCTGCCGGGCATCTGGCTGTCTGTCATCTGGGAAACAATCACTGTTCACAAACAAGAGCTTCACTCCTTCGCTTGGTCCATCTCCTGCTAAAGTCAGAATGTGAACATTGACAAACAGCGGCTCCCAGTAACTCTGCTAGTCAGAAGTGATTATTCCAGCTGTTCAGAGGAGGAAGTGGTGGTGCCCAGGGCCACGGGATTAGAAGAGTAACAGAGCTAAAGGATCCTGTGCCTCAGTCCAACCACCTTGTCCCCACTTACTCAACCCGGCCACTTTCTTTGGGGAAACTGATTTCCTTCTGCTGGCCCTTGAAAGGAGATCCTAAGGAAATCGGAGCAACGGGCAGTAGCTACCCTCTGGAAGATGGAGAACCTTCTCCGCCTTCTCCTCTGCGTGGGAGAATCCAATTTCGGTGCAGAGCAGATGGAGAAGGGGCCCTGGGAATCAGGCCTGCTCAGGGACCGGGTTCACACTTTCTCTCCACCTCTGGAGCCTGAAAAATGACCACTCCCCGGGGACCAGCCATGTCAGAATTTGGGCTATATTCAGCATGGTGTAGCGGCCAGCAGCCCTGTCTCGGGGTGGGGTCCGGAGGCCCGCATTCCTGCTTGCCCCTCTCACTGCCACATCATAACCTTGGGTCAGAGTCCCTCATCCTCTCCCTCCGCCACTGCGCACAGGGGCGACCGTGTTCACTTCTGCGAGCCCCGTGACCCCCACTCAGGGCCAGGACTCACGGCAGACCCCCTGCGCATTCCCCAGGGTCGTCCCGAGGCTCGGAGTGGCCTCCGGGTGCGCGGCCTTTCCTAACCCGGGGACTCCGCACGTGGGCGCCAGGCCCGGAAGGCGCGGGTGCGAGCGCTACCTTTGGCGTCCCGCAGCGACAGGAGGGGGCTGGGCGGCCCGGGCTTCGGCTGGCGGGGGGCTCGCAGGGGGAGTCTGAAATGAGGCGGCCGACGGCGCGCGGGGCCTCCTCCCTCCGCTCCATCCCGCACCC
>NW_012117377.1:9430036-9436277 GCF_000951035.1 Colobus angolensis palliatus | reverse complement strand
CGAGCCGTGGCTTTCCGGATGATCGGGAGACGCGGTCTGGACGGGCCGGGAAAGGAGCCGGGCGCCTGCGGAGACGCCGCCTCAGCGAGTACGCCGGGCCGGGCGGGCTGGGAGGATGAGGACGGCTGCCCTGGACTTCCGCCGCCACAGGAGGGCTTTCGGCCGGACGCCGGGAGGGAGCTCCAGGCTGTGAGGTGAGGAGCCCCGGAGCCGGCGAGACGGGGGACGCGCGCGTGAGGGGACCGAGGGCGCGGAGGGCGGGCTGCCCCTTCCCTGGCCCCCAGCGACCTTCTCCTTCCCTTTCTGCCGATCCAGCTCGGTCCCTCCTCCGCGAACGGAGCTCGCTCCGCCCCTGCGGGGCCCTCCTCCGCCTCACTCACGTTAGTTCATTCATCAGGCATCTCCTCCGAGCCTCCGACGCGCCAGGTGCCGCCGTGACAAAGACGGACGCGGCCGTCTGGTTGGAGACGATCCGAGCGGCAGCCCGGGTGGGCGCCGGTGCTCCGGGGGGCGGACCCGAGTAGTCCCGGGCGCTGCAGGTGTGTGATGGGCGCCGCAGGGGGCCGCCGAGCAGGGCGGGCGGGGCCCACCCCGGGCTCCAGATGCCGGAGCCGCCCTGGAAGGGAATCCGGTGGTGGGGAGCCCTGTGATGCGTCCAGCCCGACGCCTGCACGGCCCCCATACGCGTTTCTGTATGTGGTGTTACTTTGGAAAGCAAAGAGAGTCAGAGCAGTGGGTGTTTCTGGAACCACTGAGTTGTTTCGTAGCTTTTCTGGCATCACTTGTCTTCCTGTGAAATGGGAGTGAGGCCCGAGTCCCCCTTGTGAGCTGTTGGAGGTTAAGACGGGGCCACGCCGGACAACCTCCTGCAGATGGAGGAGTGGCAGGCACTGCCCGTCCTAAGGATCACAGAGGCCTGATGGCAGAGAAGGGCACTGTGAGTGTCCCCATGTGCCCTTTCACGGGTCGGTGTTCTAGAGTGGGAGTCATGAACACCAGCCAGGTGTGCTGGTTGCTGGTCTCTTTTGCCACCCTGTATGTGTCGGCTCGTCGTCTGCACACCAGCGGGGAGGTGTAGGGACCCCGAGTCCCACCTTGAGGGTGTGGCAGCTGCAGTGTCCAGGGGTTCTTTGAGGGCTGAGCTGTGCGGTTGACGGACCCAGTCTTCTGTCCTGGCCGAGGAACGGCTTTGGCGGGTGTGCCGTTGCCTTGAATGTGGTTTGAAGAGGTCAAGGATAGACAAGAGGGTGGAGGCGAGGTTGAACGTCAGGCAAGAGTTGGCAGAAGGCTCACAGGAAACCACTGATACTTCTAGATGCAGTGTTATTTGTCCCTGGTAGGCTGCATGTGGCTCTCTCGTGTGATGTTCCCTGTCTCGGGGTGGTTTCCCCCGCCTCCCATTGCAGACTCTGTTGGGCAAAGCTGATTCTGGCTGGGTTGTCCATCCAGCGCTGAGCACCATCAGCCCTCTGCCACCAGCAGGATGGATTTTCCATTCCTGGATGTGCTTGAAGGCTCATCCGATGCATGTCTGTCTTTGTCTTTCCAGCTCTATTTTTAAAGGTCTTAAAAACAAGAACAGTGACTTCGGCTCCAGAGCTTCAATTTAGTGGCCTGCTTGGCCTGCCCATCTCGGGTCTCTCCAGGAGGACCCCGCCACTTAAGGTACCAGAGAGTCTTGATTACATCTGCATGTGGCGCTGTTGGTTTCCTGGGATGCTCAAAACACCAGTGTCACATTGAAATGCCACCACTTTCTCCCAGATTTCCTGCCTTGTTCATCTAGTCACCCGCTTGCGGGAGTCCACACGTAATGGTACTGATGGAGGGAGGGTATCTTTCTGCCTGTTTCTTCCTGTGTGTAAAGACCAGCCACACCAACACTCCCTACCTTTCCCAGGGCTTCTCCAAAGGGCTGGTCTCTGAGGGCATTGACAGTTTCCTTGTCACTGTCCCCCAGAAATGACCGCAGGAGACCAGAACACTGAAGCCAGTGATTTCTGTTTGGAAATAGGGTCGTCTTCTGCTGCTGACCCCCATCAAATCCCATCATGCCCACAGCCCTGTGCCCCCGAGTCTTGGCTCCGAAGGAAAGTGAGGAGCCCAGGAAAATGAGGAGCCCACCTGGAGAGAACCCTAGCCCCCAGGGGGAGCTTCCCAGTCCCGAGTCCTCTCGGCGCCTCTTCCGCCGTTTCCGCTACCAGGAGGCGGCAGGTCCCCGGGAGGCCCTGCAACGCCTCTGGGACCTGTGCCGGGGCTGGCTGCGGCCTGAGAGGCACACCAAGGAGCAGATTCTGGAGCTGCTGGTGCTGGAGCAGTTCCTGGCCATCCTGCCCCGGGAGATCCAGAGCTGGGTGCGGGCGCAGGAGCCTGAGAGCGGAGAGCAGGCTGTGGCTGCGGTGGAGGCACTGGAACGGGAGCCCGGGAGACCCTGGCAGTGGGTGAGTAGAAGGGGTGGGGCTGGGACGGGTAGAGATCTGGTGCTTAGACACTTTGGCTGGGCCATGCATGCACTGGCCGGGGAATGAGGAATTCCATTGAGAGCCGTGTACTTTGGTTAGGCCCAGACTAGAGTTTCCTAGGAAAGCCAGTTTTACTCCCTGAAGGCTCTAATTTGGGCATGATGGTGTCATGCCCCTTTACAGCCCAGTCCAAGGCCTAAGTGGAGCCTTTGGTGGGCAGCTGTGGAGTGGATGGTCACCAGGCCCAGGGAGACATGAGACTTCTTCACCTAGCCCTGAAAAGCTTTCTCTGGGATTACAGCTCAAGCACTGTGAAGACCCTGTGGTGATTGACGATGGGGACAGCCCTCTGGACCAGGAGCAGGAGCAGCTGCCAGTAGAGCCCCACAGCGGCCTTGCAAAGAGCCAGGATGCCCAGCCCATAGCCCTGGCACAGTGCCTGGGGCTCCCAAGCAGAGCACCAAGCCAGCTCAGCGGGGATCCAGGTATGCAGCCTGGGGAGTAGCAGGGGTGATCTGGGGGAGCGCACACTGCACACGGTACACTGGGGTGGTTTTTAAGCTGATGGCTTTTACATCAGCAGTTTTCTCCTGTCCCCTGAGGAGCTGTGAGCTGTTACCAGGGTCTGAGTCCCTTCCTAGAGCAGCTAAACGAGAATCTCATCAGGATGTTTGTTCTCTTCATGGTTCTAGATCCTCTTGGAGCTAACTCTTCTATAAGTGGGTGTCATTGAGGTGGTGCCCTCTCATCTCTTTGAGGGTGCATCTTTGCAGGATTTGTCAGTTCAGTGACAGCTAGGGACTGCTAGTGTACAACTAGGGCCTGCTGCATGAATGGAGCATGGCCATCTCTTATCTCTTGGAACCTCTGTTTCCTTGGCTAAACAATTCCTATTTACAGGAGCATTGTGAAATATAAAAATATTTTGGAGAACACAGGATTGTATCTAGTGTGTGGGACCAGAACATCAGCTAGACTTGGTTTGAGTATGTGTATGAAGTACATGGTTGCTACAGAAAAGTAGTTTTGTCATCAGATAAACTTAGATTTGAATCTTCTGAGTATGATATGAGGCATGCTTCTATACTCCGAAAGCCTCAGTTTCTTCCTCTGTCCAACAGAGATAGTAATTACCTTTTTTGGGGTTTTTGGACGATTAAATGAGATACAACCTATAAAAGGCTGAGCACAAGGCCTGAGATGCCCAAAACTTTTTTTTTTTTTTTTCTTTTTGAGATGGAGTCTTGCTCTGTCACCCAGGCTGGAGTGCAGTGATGCGATCTCGGCTCACTGCAACCACCACCTTCCAGGTTCAAGCGATTCTCTCGCCTTAGCCTCCCAATTAGCTGGGTTATAGGCGCTTGCCACCATACCCGGCTGATTTTTGTATTTTTAGTAGAGATGGGGTTTCGCCATGTTGGCCAGGCTGGTCTCGAACTCCTGACCTCAGGTGATCCACCTGCCTCGGCCTCCCAAAGTGCTGGGATTACAGGCATGAGCCACCACGCCCGGCCGCCCAAAACTTTTATAAGTACATATCATGGGAAACCAGTAATCTTGGGTTGAAGGAAGTCTGGCACGTGGGTTCCTCTGGGTGGACTTTCCACAGTGTTCTGTAGGTACAGTGGAAAGAGAGTGTCTAGGGGGCCAGGGGGGCTTTCTTATGACTCTGCGTGGACTTGCCACAGTGCTGTATAAGTACAATGGAAAGAAAGTGTCTGGGGGGCCAGGGGGGCTTTCTTATTATTTGCAGAAGTTGTGCTGGCCTTATGATAAGCTTTTCAGTAATAAAACCAAAATGCTTATTAAATTTCTCTGTGTGGAAAAACTATAGTGACTTCTGTACAAATCATACAAACTCTTCGGCCTTTTCTTGCTTGTAAGTCAAGATTGGTGTGTTGTTTGCTGCCATAACAAAGTACCAGAGTGGGTGGCTTATGTAACAGAAATGTATTCTCTCACAGTTCAGGAGGCTGGTGTGTTGTTTGCTGCCATAACAAAGTACCACAGAGTGGATGGCTTATGTAACAGAAATGTATTCTCTCACAGTTCAGGAAGCTGGAAGTCTGAAGTCAAAGTATCAGCAGCCTTGGGTTCTTCTGAAGCCTCTCTCCTTGGCTTTAGACGTGCCTAATGTTAACACTAAGAGAAGTTTGCAGATAGGGATTTAGAAGGAGCTAGGGGCTGAGCGCAGTGGCTCACACCTGTAATCCCAACACTTTGGGAGGCTGAGGTGGGCGGATCACCTGAGGTCAGGAGTTTGAGACCAGCCTGGCCAAGATGGTGAAACCCCATCTCTACTAAAAATACAAAATTAGCTGTGTGTGGTGGTGGGTGCCTGTAATTCCAGCTTTTCGGGAGGCTGAGGCAGGAGAATTGCTGGAACCTAGGAGGCGGGGATTGCAGTGAGCTGAGATCACGCCATTGCATTCCAGCCTGGGTAAAAACAGTGAAACTCATCTCAAAACAAAAACAAAACAAAACAAAAAAGAAGGAGCTGGGAGGGGAAGTCTCATGCCACTGGCTCTCCTTGGGACCCGTAAAAACCTATGAATATCTGGCCCTGAAAGCTGACAACAAGCTTTATGCCAGGACTCTTGATGACGGGCAGTTTTCTTTCAGGGAGAGGAAGAGGAAGATGTTTGCACTAAGAGAAGTTTGCAGAGCGAGTGTAGCAGACGCCTCTGTCTGGGTCTCTTACATGGTCTTTCCTTTGTGTGAGTCTGTGTCTTTGTCTTCTCGTAGGTACACCAGTCCTGTTGGATTAGGGCCCACCCGTCTAACCTGATTTTATCTTAATGACCTCTTTAAAGACCTTGTCTCCAAATGCAGTCGCCTTTTGGTGTACCTAAGGGTTAGGGCTTCAACATAGGAATTTGAGAGGGGCATAACTTAGCCCGTAACAACAGGCATAAGGGAAGCAGCCAGTCACCCACATAATGCACGTGCAAGTAGCTTGGGTTATTCAGGAAGTGGGGGGCTGTGAGAGGCCTTGTAGTGGGGTCTGGGAAGGCACGCAGGAGGAGGGGAAGAGTTTCAGGAACTACAGCAGCCTGTGCAGTTGCTTCTTGATAAAGTTCTGAGATAAGCCAGCAACCACAGGTGGGGTTTAGGAAAACAGGGCCAGCTCTCCCATTTCCATGAGCAGTAATCAATAGGCAAAGTAGGTGTGACAAGAGTTAGCAATCAGGAAAACCTTAACTATTAGGACAATTTATCATTGGAATGCACTACCCGTCAGAGCTGTATAGTTCCTCATCTTGAAGATCTTCCCCACAACCTAGGTTCTGTGTAGGGTCTGCAGCTCTCCAAAGTGATTCTCGAAAGAGTCCATGTATTCATTTATCGGGGCCAAAGGTAGGGTGGGCTACATATTCATATGTATATCTGGGATAGCCACATATCCCAGAACGTGGCAGGTATGAGGAAGCAGAACTAAAATACCACCTGCTAGCCAGGCACAGTGGCTCACACCTATAGTTCCAGCTACTCAGGGGGCTGAAGCAGAAGGATCGCTTGAGGCCAGGAGTTTGAGACCAGCCTGGGCAACATAGTGAGAACCCACCTCTAAAAAATAGAACACCCGCTCCGGGAGATGTTGGTCAAAGAGTACAAAGTTTCCATTAGATAAGATGGATAAATTCTGGAGATCTGTGGTACAGCATGGTGATGTTGATTAAAAATAATGCATCTTGGCCGGGCGCAGTGGCACAAGCCTGTAATCCCAGCACTTTGGGAGGCCAAGACGGGCGGATCATGAGGTCAGGAGATTGAGACCA
>NW_012117377.1:9397723-9428868 GCF_000951035.1 Colobus angolensis palliatus | reverse complement strand
TCTCTGATGGCGAGTGATGATGAGCATTTTTTCATGTGTCTGTTGGCTGTATGTACAGTTTCCATACACAAAATACATCCAATTTTTGTCAATTATACCTTAATAAAACTGGGAGGTAAAAGTAAGTTAAATAAAGATGAAGATAGAAACTTAAAATAGAACATACACACACAAAAATGCCACCTCCTCAAATCTACACCCATCTAGCCCGAGCTTCCCTTCAGACACAGTGAAGAGGCTGCCTTCCACTGAGACCCCTAGAATGGCACTGCCATCTGTGTGGGCTCCTGACCCCATCCTTGGTTCCACATAGGCACTCCTGCAGCTGCTGTTTCCTGCAAGCTTTGTGTCCCAAGTCTGAAAGGCCAGGGACACTGACCTCTGGGGTTTGCTGTGATAATGACTTCACATATGACCTGGGGTTAACCAATAGACTATAGCACAGCTCTCCAAGTCTTCATCTGAGAAAGGAGTACCTTTTGAAACACAGAGCTCGTTTTTACATGGCTGCCCTGTTGGCAGGGAATGTAGCTCATGGCAGAAGCCTGAACAAGGGGTAGTTTCCAATTTCAGGAGACAAGAGTGACAGAGTTCCTGGTAGCCCAAAATAAGGCTGGTGAGATGGTCCCAAAGCCACACTTTACATTTTGTATGGGGGTCTTTAGGGCACTGTGTCAAATGCTCTTTCAGGAGTACCTACGGTGGTAACAGTTTTTCTTCTTTGTTTAATTTCTGTTTTCAGATTGGCAAAAAATTGTATGTATTTACGGTGAACAGTGTGAGGTTTTGATATCTATACACACTGTGAAATGATTAAATCAAGCTAATTAGCTGGGCATGGTGGCACACCTGTAGTCCCAGCTACTCAGGAGGCTGAGGTGGGAAGATCCCTTGAGCTCAGGAGTTCTGTTCCAGCCTGGGCAACATAGTGAGACCAGTCTCTTAAAAAAAAGTCAAGCTAATTAATATAATGCATTACCTCATACACCTCTCCTTTTTCTGCGTGTGGTGAAAATACTTCAGATCTACCCTCTTCGCAATTTTTAAGTACCCAGTACGTTGTTACTGCCTATAGTCACCATGTTATGCAATAGGACTCCTGAGCTTACTCCTCTCCTGTCACTGAAATTTTGTACCCTTTGACCAGTGTCTCCCCAGTCCCCCCATTCCCTAGCCTCTGGTAACCAGCATTCTACTCTCTGCTTCTATGAGTTCTACTTTTTTAGAGTCCACATTTAAGTGAGAACATGGAGTATTTCTCTTTTCATGTCTGGCTTATTACTCATAGCATGTCTTTCAAGTTCATCCATGTCATCACAAATGACAGGATTTTCCTTCTTTTTTATGGAATTCCATAGTAATTCTGATTGCCAACAGCCCTTACTTTTTTTTTCATTTGAGACAGAGCCATGTTCTGTCGCCCAGGCTGGAATGCAGTGGTGTAGCTGTAGCTCACTGCAGCCTCGATCTCTCAGGCTCAAGCAATCCTTCTGTTTCAGCTTTCCAGTTTTTTTATTTTTAGTAGAGATGAGGTCTTACTGTGTTGCCCAGACTGGTCTTGAACTCCTGAGCTTAAGCAGTCCTCCCACTTTGGCTTCCCAAAGAGCTAGGATTAGAGGCATGAGTCACCACATCCAGACCCTAACAGTTCTTATAGATTCCTCAACTCTACGGCTTTTTCTTTTTCTTCTTTTTTTTTTTCTTCTCTTTTTCTTTTTGAGAGACAAATACTGTCTAGGTTGTCCATACTGGTCTGGAACTCCTGGGCTCAAGTGATTCTCTCACCTTAGTCCCCAAAATAGGAATAGCTGAGATTACAGGCTTGTACCACCACACACGGCTGAACTCCATGGAGTTTTAACCTTTATTTTCACATAGTTTGGATAACAATGCTGAGGTCCGGGGACCTACCCGAGGTGAAAGAGTTCATGTAATTGACTGTGCCATCATGAACCCAGGCACTTTCTGTTACAGCCCCCCCTTGTTATATCTGGAAACAAAGTCACAGCAATCTTTGTGGTTTACAGAGTGCTTTTCATGTGTAGCATCTTGTAATCCTCATTTTACAGGTAAGAACAGAGACTGGGGTTTTATGAAAAGCACTGTCAAACAGCTCCCTGTTGATGCCTCTCTTGTGATTTTCTTTGCTACCAGAATGGAAGTGAAGAGCCATGGGAAGCTCAGAAGGTATCAGCACCAGGCCTGGCCCTGGTCCCCTTTGGGACACCATTTTCTGATCTCTTTCAGTTCTGCAAGATGCTTTCCTTCTTCAGGAAGAGAATGTGCGGGACACACAGCAGGTGACCGCCCTCCAGCTACCCCCGGTGAGTGGTTTCTACAGGAATCCTTGAAAATCCCGTGTTTGCCTCTGTAGGCCACAGGGCAGCTTTCCTAGGGCCCCAGCCAGCTTTCTGACTGCCACACAGGATGTTCAGTCCAGGCCCAGAAAAGCTAAAATAGGCAGAGCATGAGCTTAAGAGACGCCCCATTTCTCCTCCTGCCCTGTGGTCCCAGCCGCTCACTGGGTTGACTGTCATCAGGCCACCTTCAGGAAGCTTTGTGCAGACGATAGCAGGAAACAAAGGCCCATGAGTCCCCATTGATGGGCCTCTCAGTGTGTCTAAGTTCCCCTCTTGTGAAAAAGGAGATCTCTCTGCTCTTTATTTTACAGAGAATTTTTCAATTTAATAATCATCGCAGCAATGGTTATATTTTAGAAATGTTAGGAAGTGGAGGGAAGAAAGCACAGATGATTTCAGTCCTGTCACAGATCTACATGGTGAGTCATTCCAGAATTTCCTCGAAGGTACTCATTCGTGTTTTTGTATAAGACTTGCTTACTCAGGCGCTCTGAGGAGTCAAGAGTCAGGGCTGGGGGCTGGTCCAGCAGGTGATCTTACTCACCTCTCTAGCCCAGTTGCTGCCTTTGGCCATGTTTTCTGGCCATATCTCCTTCACTTTCCCTCCTGATCCTTTCCACTGGCTGGCATGAGACTTAGTTATGACAGCATCATCCCCTCCCATGGGAACAGGAGGTGTGGCTTCTGTTTTTGTTCAGTTGCTCCTTACCCAACAGAAAACTGAAAAACAGTAGACACACTATTATCATATCTCAGCAGAATGTCAGAAACTGAGCAGTTTGCTTTCTGCACAGTTCATTTGCCATGACTTTATTTATTTCTATTTTTAGAGACAGGGTCTTGCCTTGTCACTCAGGCTTCAGTGCTGTGGCACAATTGCAGCTCACCGCAGCCTCAAACTCCTGAGCTCAAGCCATCCTCCCACCTTGGTCTCCTGAGCATCTGGGACTACAGGTGCATGCCACTACACCCAGCTAAGTTTTGTATTTTCTTGTAGAGACAGGGTCTCACTATGTTGCCCAGACTGGTCTCGAACTCCTGACCTCAAGTGATCCTCCTGCCTCATCCTCCCAAAGCGTTGGGATTACCGGCATGAGCCACTGTGCGCAGCCGACATGACTTTAAACTTGGAGAAGGGAGGGCTAGGGATGGGAAGGCGTTAGCCAGGTTACCCAGTTAGGGGGCATCTCCATAACTTGCTCTTGCCCCACCAAAGCTGTGACACACGCCCGTTTACCCTGATGCTCAACACATACATGTCAACATTTGCTACGTACTGTGACTATTCCCAAACATGAAGGAGGTAAAACCAGTATTTCTTATTAAAAGTTGCGTCTTTAACCAGTATAACGCACAAGGGGATGCGGTTCCTTCGGTACCTATTGAGGTATGGTCTTCCTCTTTCAATTCCTGCAGTCCCTGGTAAATGCCATAGCGAGCACAGTACAGAGATTTCGATAAGTCAGTGTTGTTTTGTTACTCTGATAGTTTGTTCCCAGTGCACTAAAAGTCGCCATCATGAAGATCTTGTTTATAAGTGTTTTTTAATTTCTATTTTTAATTGTGGTAATATACACATAGCATAAAATTTTCCATCTTAACTGTTTTTAAGTATGCAGTTCAGTGGTGTTAAGTACATTTACACTGTTGTACACCCAATCTGTAGAACTTTTTCATCTTCCCAAACCGAAATTCCCTATATGTTAATTAATAACTCCCCATTTACCCTTTCCCTTAGCCCCTGGCAACCTCCATTCTACTTTCAGTCCCTACTAATTTGACTATAAATACCTGATATAAGTGGAATTATGCACTATTTGCCTTTTCGTGACTGGTTTATTTCACTCAGCATACTGTCCTCAAGGTTCATGTGTGTCTTAGTATGTGTCGGAATTCCCTTCCGTTTTTTTTTTTTTTTCTGAGACAGAGTCTTGCTCTGTCACCCAGGCTGGAGTGCAAGTGGCTCGATCTCGGCTCACTGCAATTTCTGCATCCCGGGTTCAAGCAATTCTCCTTCCTCAGCTTCCCAAGTAGCTGGGATTACAGGTACCCACCACCACGCTTGGCTAATTTTTGTATTCTTAGTAGAGACAGGGTTTCACCATGTTAGTCAGGCTGGTCTCGAACTCTTGACCTCGTGATCCACCCACCTTGGCCTCCCAAAGTGCTGGGATTACAGGTGTGAGCCACCGCGCCCGACCATGAATCCCCTTCCTGTTTAAGGTTGAATAATACTCCCATGTGTGTATATATCACATTGTTGATCCATTCGTCTGTCGATGGACATTTGCATTGCTTCCACATTTTGGCTGTTGTGAATAATGCTGCCTCGAACGTGGCACACATGAAGTTTTGTTTTTCTTTTTAAATTAACCTTCTTATTTTAACATAATTATAGATTCACATGCCACTGTAAGAAATAACACAGAGAGATCCTGTGAACTTTTTAAACACTCAATGGTAAAATATAGAGTAAAAATCTATATTCTATAAATATAGTACAATGTCACAGCCAAGGTATTAACATTGATACGTTCAAGATACAGAACAGGTGCTTCACCATATCTCCTGTTACCTAATGTCCACACTCATTTCTTTCCTACCCTCACCCTCTCTTCAGCCTCTGGCAACCACTGATCTGTTTTTCAGCTCTATAATGTCATTTCATTTCAAGTACATTATATAAATGGATTAGTATAGTACGTAACCTTTGGGGATTGGCTGTTTTCATTCAACACAATTCTGTGGCGCTTTATTCAGGTTGTTGCGTGTGTTACTATCCATTGCTTTTCATTGCTGAGTAGTATTCCATGGCATGGAGGTCCAGCAGTTTGTTTAACCATTCACTGGTTGAGGAACATCCAGGTTGTTTTGGGGTCATTATTGTATAAAGCTGCTATAAATATTTGTGTGCAGGTTTTTATGTGCACATCAGTCTTCATTTCTCTGGGATAAATGCCTGGGTATGCAATCGTTGGTAAGTATGTGTTTAGATTTGTAAGAAACTACTCTTACCTGATATTAATATAGCTTCTCTTCTTTCTTTTGATTATTAATTGCATAATATATTTATTCCATCCTTTTACAGTCAACCTGCTTACATTATTATATTTGAAGTGAGTTACTTTTAAATAGTATATGTTTGTTGTTTTGTTTTATTTTGTTTGAGGTGGAGTCTCACTCTGTCATCCAGACTGGAGTGCAGTGGTGCAATCTCAGCTCACTGCAACCCCCACCTCCTGGGTTCAAGCAATTCTCTTGCCTCAGCCTCCCAAGTGACTGAGACTACTGCCACCAGGCCTGGCTAATTTTTGTATTTTTAATAGAGACGGGGTTTCACCATGTTGGCCAGGCTGGTCTTGAACTTCTGACCTCAGGTGATCCACCTGCTTCGTCCTCCCAAAGTGTTGGTATTACAGGTGTGAGCCACTGCACCCAGCCTAGACAGTATATATTTGGATAATGTTTTCTAATCTGCTCTGCCGTTTACTGTGTTTTAATTGATGTGTGTAGACCATTTGTATTTAATGTCATCACTGACATGTTAGGGCTTAAGACTTTCTATTTTTCTGACTCTGTTTTTGTTTCTCTGTTTGCTTTTTCCTATTTTTCTGTGGGTTGCTTGAACGTGTAGAATTCCATTTCGATTTACCTAGTGTGGTGTTGAGTGTATGTATATTTTTGTATAGCCTTTTTAGTGGTTATTCTAAGTATTACATTATATATACATAACTTACCTACTGAGTGTCATTTTATCAGTTTGAGTGAAGTGTAGAAACTTACTTCCTTTGTTCGGGTGCCATGGCTCATGCCTATAATCCCAGCACTTTGAGAGGCCAAGGTGGGAGGATTGCTTGAGCCCAGGATTTTGAGGCCAGCCCGGGCAACATAGCGAGACCTTGTCTCTACAAATAATAATTCTAAAAAAATTAGCTGGGAATGGTGGTGTGCTCCTATAGTGCCAGCTTCTTGGGAAGCTGAGGCAGAAGGATTGCTCGAGCCCAGGAGGTTGAGGCTGCATAATGAGCTGTGATTGTATCACTGCACTCCAACCCAGGTGACAGAGTGAGACCCCATCAGGAAAAAAAAAAGAAAAAAAAAGAAAGAAATATAATATGCCTCCTTTTACATACCCTCACCCTTCTTCCCCTATTATAATGCAGTTGTGTTAAATATTTCCTCTACTACATTTAGAACCACATCATAGAGTGTTGTAATTTGTTCTTCAACTGTCAAACATTATTCAGAAAACTCAAAAGGAAAAAGAAAACCTACTTGTTACCCATATTTTGGCTTACTGTTTTCTTTCTTCTTATGTTTCAAGGTTCCTTCTTTTTGTTTAGAGTATTTCTTTAGCCATTCTCTTAAGATAGATCTGCTGGTGATGGACTTAGTTATTTTTTCCCCATCTTAGTAGGTCTTCGTTTCCCCATCATTCCTGAAGGATGTTTTCACCAAATGAAAGATTCACAGTTGACAGTTTTCTTTTAGCACTTGAAAAATACTGTGTTACTTCCTTCTGGCCTCCATGGCTTTTGATGAGAAATCTGCTGTCATTCAAAAATTTTTTCCCTATAAGGAAGGTATTATTTTACTCTGACGAAGATTTTTTCTTTTTTTGCCTTCAGTTTTCAGAAGTTAAATTATGCTGTGTCTTGTTATGGATTTCTTTTTTGTTGTTGTTGTTGAGACGGAGTCTCGCTCTGTCGCCCAGGCTGGAGTGCAGTGGCCAGATCTCAGCTCACTGCAAGCTCCGCCTCCCGGGTTTACGCCATTCTCCTGCCTCAGCCTCCCGAGTAGCTGGGACTACAGGCGCCCGCCACCTCGCCCAGCTAGTTTTTTGTATTTTTAGTAGAGACGGGGTTTCACCGTGTTAGCCAGGATGGTCTCGATCTCCTGACCTCGTGATGCGCCCGTCTGGGCCTCCCAAAGTGCTGGGATTACAGGCTTGAGCCACTGCGCCCGGTCTTGTTATGGATTTCTTTAGATTAACCTGTTTAGAGTTTGCTCAGCTTCTTTTTTTTTTTTTAATAATTTTTTTTTTTTTTTTTTGAGACAGAGTCTTGCTCTGTCACCCAGGCTGGAGTGCAGTAGTACGATCTCGGCTCACTGCAACTTCTGCCTCCCTGGTTCAAGTGATTCTCCTGCCGCAGCCTCCCGAGTAGCTGGGACTACAGACGTGTGCCACCGTGCCTGGCTCTAATTTTTTGTATTTTTAGTAGAGACGGGGTTTCACCGTGTTAGCCAGGATGGTCTCGAACTTCTTACCTCAGATGATCCGCCTGCCTCGACCTCCCAACGTGCTGGGATCACAGGCGTGAGCCACCGCGCCCCAGCGAGTTTGCTCAGCTTCTTAAATTTCTAGGTTTATGTCTCTTTCCAAGTTTGGGAAGTCTTGAACTAGATTTTTCTAGTACTTTTTTATTCCCTCTCTTTCTCCTCTCCAGAACGCTAAGGAGATGGGTTTTAGATCTCTTGTTAGAAACTGTGTGATTTATAAAGGTACCTGAGACTCTGTTCATTTTTTTTCAGCCTGTATTCTCTCTGTTGTTAAGATTGAATAACTTTATTTTTCCGTGTTCAAGTTGACTGAGTATTCTGTCCCCTCCTCAGCTGAGCCTATTCACTGAGCTTCTTGTCTCATATTGTGGTGTGTACTGTTCACATTTCTAGTTAATTATTTTCTGTATCTTCTGTGTCTATTTTTTCGTTTGTTTGGAGTGTGCTTATAATTGTTCGCTGAAGCATTTTATGACAACTTCTTTGTCAGATAGTTCTAACATATCTGTCGCCTGAGGGTTGGCATCTATTGGTGGTTATCTTTGTTCATTCTGTTTCAGATCTTTCCAGTTCTTGGTATAGTGAGTGATTTTCTGCCTGCATATTTTTGTGTGATGAGACTCTGGACCTTAACTTCGGTGTAGCTGGTTTTGTTTGGTTGTGCTGTGTTGTTTTTGACATTGCTCCAGCAAGAGAAGGGCAGGTGGGCCACCACTTGTTATTACCTGGTGAGAGAATGTCAGGTTTCCTCCTGGGTCTTCACGGGCACCAAAGTGGGGATGCTCCTCATGAGCCTGAGTGGGAGTGGAGTTCCAGCTCCCTACATGGTCTCCACGGGCGGGCAGGGGCTTGTTCTTAGCTAGCCGGGGGGAGGTCCCAGCTCCCTGTTTGGCCTTCTGTGAGACCACCCCAGCAGGGGTGTGAGGGTACCTCATTCCACCTGGTGAGGGTGGAAGTCTAGGCTCCCCACTCATTCTCTGCTGGTGCTGGTAAGAAGGGGCCACAGTTTTCTTACGTGGGATTAAGTGGAGTAGAGCAGTTATTATCTGCGTGGCTGAGAGAGCAGGCTTTTGTTGGAGCTTGTTTTTGGTCTGTGCCCATGGGTATTTATTGGTGGCTGGCTTCTTTGGCTTCAAGTCAGAGAAATACATGGTGGAAAGAAAAACCAGTGAACTTAGCACATGTTCTTCCAAGGTCCCTGACCGTTCTTCCACCCTCTCTCCACCTTTCAGAGTCTCCTGTGCTGGTTTATGCGCAATGGCCAGGGTTTTCACTGTGCTTAGTGGGAGGCATTAGAAAAATCTCCTCTGAAGGTTTAGTCGTAAATAGACATGTTTATCTATTTTCCCCATCCCTTCTCATGTGAAAAATTAACAAAATGTAGGAAGTGAAAAGATACCACTCATTCCCAGTCATGTGAGAAGCTTCTGCATGGTCTAGTGAACTCCCTTCTGGACTTTTCTCTGCCAATTTATTTGTGTGCCTCACAAATAAATCTGTCACAAATAAAAGGATCCTGCTGTAGATCACTGTCCTGTTTTTATGCTCCTCCCCAACAGGTAAGCATTGGTCCTCATGGTTCTAAAAGCTCCCTGGGTATCCTGCCAAGTGGCCGTGTCGGATTCTGTAGGTGACTGGAGTACTGTCTGTCCACCTACCTGGCCCTTGGACCTGGGTTTGCTCCTGTGATGCCATGACTGTCTAGTCAGTTTTCTGTCGCTTATAACAGAATACCTGAAACTGTAATTTATAAAGAAAATAGATTGACTTCTCATAGTTACAGAGGCTGAGAAGATTCAGGTCGAGGGGCTCCATCTGGTGAGAGCCTTCGTGCTGGTGGGGGCTCTGTGGTGTTCCGAGGTGGGTGCAGGGCATCACATGGCGAGGGGCTGAGTGTCCTGACATGCTTGCTTGGGTCTCTCTTCCTCCGGTTACAAAGCCACCAGTTCCACTCCCATGACAACCCATTCATCACCTCTTAAAAGCCACACCTTTCAATCCTGCCACATGGGGGATCAAGTTTCCAACACGAGACGTTTCAGGGACACACTCACATAGCAAGCAGATTCTCAGACACCTAACCAAGGCTGAAAGGAAAAAGCAGCCGATCTGCTGTTAATGCATACTCTGCCCGCACACACACATACACACACACACACACACACACACACACCCTTCCAGGAAGTCTTGTCAGAGTGCTGGATTCTTTTGTATTTTTTGACAACCATGGTTTAAGAAACCAACATCAGGTTGTTTCCCACAAGTCCTTGTAAGGAAATCCAGTGGCTTCCCGAGGCCTGTTTTGGATTCTCAACAGCCTGGGAAGACAGAGGCTTTTCCACACTGACCTCTTCCTAGCAGCACGTCCACTTAGGGCTCATTCAGATGCAGCCTCTGAGGCTCCACCCCTGACCTACTGAGTCAGAATTTTTACCAAGATGCCTGTGTTTCATATGTACAGGCAGGAGTCCTTGTTCCAAAACCCTGATGCAATTTTAGAATTTTTGAGGTATTCTCTCTATTTTTATTTTAAATTTTTTCTTTGGAATTAATTTTAAAGTTAGGGAAGATTGCAAGAACAGTACAGAGACTTCCAAATACCCTTTCCTTCACTTTCCCCATTATCTCTTTTTCTTCTTCACCTACCCCCACCCCCTCATTCTATTTTTCCTCATAAAAAAGAGAAAGAAAATCACTCCTTCCCAGCCTTGTCCTGGATGCCTGGCCCCAACACCTGGGGAACCCATCTGACAGTAACTGATGGTTTTCCAGAGAGGTAGGCAGATACAAGGCATGTTTTAAAAATTATTCTGTTCCTTTTTTGCTTGTCACCTAGATACTAGTAATATAAAAGTCCTATGAGTTAATTTTATTTTTTCCACAAAAATTTTATTTTGTGGTCCTTTCCAATTATATAAAGGACTGCTTTATTTTCCTGGTTTCCTAGTATTGCATGGATATGCCATCATTTTTAAAATGAAAATTAGGCCAGGCACCATGGCTCATACTGGTAATCCCAGCACTGTGGGAGGCTGAGGTGGGAGAACTGCTTGAGCCCAAGAGTTTGAGACCAGCTTGGGTAACACAGCAAGACCTCATGTCTACAAAAGTAAAAAATTAGCCAGACGTGGTGGCTCATGCCTGTAGTCCCAGCTACTTGGGAGGCTGAGCAGGAGGATTGCTTGAGCCCCGGAGGTTGAGGCTGCAGTGAGCTGTGATTGTGCAACTGCACCCCAGCCTGGGAGACAGACTGTCTAAAACAATATAAAGATAAAAATAGAAATTAAAATCAGTTTTTTGACACATTCCCATGGTCCATGATTCAAAGTTTATGAAAAAAATCTCCCTGCTACACCTAACCCCAGAGTCCTAGGTCCCTCTTCAGAGGCAGCTAAGCTTCAGAACTCCTACGCCCTGCACTTGGTGGCCATCTGGATTCCATCATGCACAAGTGTTTTCCTGCAACAACACACTTTGAAGAGAATTCCTTCTCGGTGCAGAGAGGCCTTCGTTCTTTCTGTACGTGTGGGATCATCCCTTGGGAGATTTCTGTAGCTTACTTAATCCGCTGTCTTGTTGATGTGTGTCAAGGTTTTCAGTATTTATTAGATCAGTGCTGCAGTGAAGCAGCTTTGATAGACTTCACATTGCACGTGTGCGACATAAACTTAAGAAATCTCTGCATTGAGGGGTGAGCACGCTGGTAACTTCCGGACGTTGTCCAGCAGCCCACCATTGGAGCGGTGGATGTGCAGCCTCCCCAGCAGAGTAGGAAGGCCTGTTTCTCCCCATCCTTGGCCACCCAGCGAGGTAGCTGCCATTTGGATTTTGCCAAACAAGATAAGGATGAGGTGGATCCAAGAGCAGAAATTACAAAGCAGTGTGTCCCCTGGAGCCTGGACCTGGGATAGTCAGTCTCCTTGCTCTCCCTTCTATCTGCACATGTTGCTTTGGGCTCTTCCCTCAGCCCCAGCTTCCACCCCCTGCTCCCCTAGTGCTATGGTCTGAATGTTTTTGTGTCCCCTCCCCACAACTTTGACATGTTGAAATGCTAGCCCCCAAGCTGCTGGCATCAAGAGGTGGGGCACTGGGGAGATGATCAGGTTATAAGGGCAAATCTCTCGTAAATGGATTAGTGCCCTTGTAAAAGAGGCCTCAGAGAGCAGCCTTGCCCCTTCCACCATGTGAGAACACAATGAAATGATGGCCTTCTGTGGAGCAAGGTACTGGGCCCTCACCAGAACCCAGCTATGCTGGTATCAGCTGGGGACTTCCCAGCCTCCAGAACTGTAAGACATACATTTATGTTGTTTATGAGTCCCCAGTCTGCGGTATTTTGTTAGAGCAGCCCAAAGGGATTAAGACAGAAAATTATCACCAAAAATTTGGGGTGCTACTCAACAAATACAACATGGAAGAAGCTTGGGAACTGGGTAATGGGTAAAGGCTGAAAGGGTTTTGAAGTGCAGGCTGGAAAAAGCCCGTGTTGCCGTAAACAGACAATTTTTTTTTTGAGATGAAGTCCTGCTCTGTCACCCAGGCAGGAGTGCAGTGGCGCGATCTCTGCTCACTGCAACCCCAGCCTCCTGAGGAGCAGAGATTACAGACATGTACCACCACACCTGGCTAATTTTTGTATTTTTAGTAGAGACAGGGTTTTGCCATTTTGGCTAGCTAGGCTGGTCTGGAATTCCTGACCTCAGGTGATCTGCCAGCCTCAGCCTCCCAGAGCGCTGGGGTTACAGGTGTGAGTCACCGTGCCCGGCCCATGAACAGACTATTAAAGGTGATCCTGGTGAGGCTCCAAAAGAAAAGAAGAGATTTGCTATTCTCAGCCAGAATGTTGGTGAAAATGTGAACAGTAAAGCTATTCTGATGAGATCCCAGATGGAAGTGAGAAATGTGTGATTGGCAGTGGAGGAAAGGCCATCCTTCTTATAGTGGCAAATCACTTGGCTGAACTGTGCTTATGTATTAGTGTTTTGTGGAAGGTAGAACTTACAGGCCACTGCAATTGGATATTTGGCTGCAGAAGTATCTAAGCAAAGTTTTGAAGGTTCAGCTTGTGAAATGTGAAAAGAGAGAAGTGATTTAAAGATGGGACTGTTACTTAAAAGGGAAGCAGAACTTAAAGATCAGGAATGTTTGTCAGCCTATGTTGATAAGAGTGAGCCAGCCTGTTTAGGAGAGAAGATAAAGGTTTTGCCATTGAAACTGAGGCTGGGAGCTAGTCCAAGAAAATGGAAAAATGACCCCAAAGGCAATTCAGAAATCATCAGAGCTGTTCTGCCCATCACAGGCCCAGAGTGCAAGACCCGTAGCAAGCAGGGGCCATAGCAGAGAGCCCCGCTTCAGTCACCCTGAAGCCCTAGATGGTGGGGCCGTCAGCCAAGTTCCAGCCCAGGAGATTCTTGGGCCTGTGAAAGAGACACAGAGCCACCACGGAGGTGGAGGCGCCACAGAGGTGGAGCCGCCACAGAGAACCCCCTTGAGGGCAGGCCCTCACTGGGGGCTGCCGTGGGGCAGGACCACCAAAAGCCAGGGGCAGGGCCACCCAGGGCCTTGGGGTCTTAACTCCTGCCCAGTGAAGGTGCCCCTGTGGGTTTGGAAGGTGGGGTCACCTCCCAACACAGTGGGCCTGGGGAGCACAGTATCAAGACCAAAAGGATTATTCTCGAGATGAATCTCAAGCTGTAAACCATAATGTGCTGGGACCTGTAGGTTTAGGACTTGCTTGGGACCTGTTACTCCTTTTCTTTTTTTTCTGTTTCCCTTTTTTGGAATTGGAATGTTTATCCTGTGCCCGTCCCACCTCTGTGGGTGTGTGTGGTTTTTTTTTTTTTTTTTTTGAGATGGAGTCTCACCGTGTTGCCCAGGGTGGAGTGCAGTGGCATGATCTCAGCTCACTGCAAACTCCACGTGCCAGGTTCAAATGATTCTCGTGCCTCAGCCTCCCAAGTAGCTGGGATTACAGGGGCCCACCACCACGCCTGGCTACTTTTTGTATTTTTGGTAGGGATGAGGTTTCACCATGTTGGCCAGGCTGGTCTCAAACTCCTGACCTCAGGTGATCTGCCCGCCTTGGCCTCCCAAGGTGCTGAGATGACAGGTGTGAGCCACCACGCTGGCCTCACCAGTATATTTTGAAGGCACATAACTTGTTTCATTTCGCAGGTTCACAGCTGGAGGAAATTTTGTCTCAGGTAGAATTGTGCCTTGAGTCTGAACCGTAACTGATTTAGATAATATTTAAATGAGATGTTGGACTTTGGACTTTTGAGTTGATGCTGGAATGAATTAAGACTTTGGGGGTTATTGGGATGGAATGAATTTGTTTGGCATGTGAAAAGGATATGAATTTGGGGGGAACCAGGGGCAGAATGCAATGGTTTCAGTGTTTGTATCTCCCCAAAATTTGTGTTGAAATTGTAATCCCCAAGATGATGGTATTAGGAAGTGGAGCCTTTTGGGGAGATGATCAGGTAACAAGGGCAAAGTCCTCATGAGTGGGATTAGTCCCTCCTAAAAGAGGCCCCAGAGAACTCCCTTGCCCTCTCCGTCTTGTGAGGACACAGAAGTTGCCTGTCTTTGAACCAAGAAGTGGGGCCTCACCAGGCACCCAGCCCGCTGTGCCTTGATCTTGGACGTCCAGCCTCCAGAACTGTGAGGAACAGATTCCTGTTGTGTAGAAGCTGCCCGTACTACAGCATTGAGTTCTCACAGCCTCAGTGGACTAAGACTGAGACACCTAGCTCGTCCCGGACTGAGGCGTCCCTGTTCTGCTGTGCTTTCAGAATCGGGTTTCTCCATTCAAGGACATGATTTTATGCTTCTCTGAAGAGGATTGGTCCCTTCTAGATCCTGCCCAGACTGGCTTCTATGGAGAGTTCATCATTGGGGAGGATTGCGGGGTCTCAATTCCTCCAAGTAAGACTTAACTTCCCCCCATACCTCAAGACCAGGGAACTGGGCAGGGGGGTTCTCACTTGGAGTAAGAGTCAACTTCGTCCCATAAGATCAGGGAAGCGGGGCCTGCATCATATTTCTCTGTTCACCCCCAACCTGGATGGGAGGTCATTTGCACACAGCGGCCCTATAGGCAGTGTGTCCGACTGATCACCTGCCGTCTGACCTCATCAGGCTTATCAGACCCAAATAGAACATGTGCTGTATGTCCATTTCTCTTCCATCGCTCTTACCCTTTCGTCCCTTTACATCTGCTTTACACCCAAAAGCCTCAGAGAGACCCCCAAGCCCATAGCTCTCCCTGCATGTGCTGCCCCCACTGCCCCTGCGCTGCCGGCTCTGGCCTTTTCACTTCTCACCCCTGATGGTGCCATGGCCGCTGGGCATCCCTCCACCTTTTCTCTTCTGGACCAGCCCTGGTTGCTGCAGGATCAGATTACTAATAAACATGTATCCTGCCTTTTTCTTTGAACAGACGAGCTAGCTGCCCAGCCGGATCTCTCCCAGAGAGAGGAGAATGAGCCACGCGTTCCAGAGCTGCAGGATCTCCAGGGGAAAGAAGTGCCCCAGGTCTCCTACTTGGGTGAGTAATGATTCCAGAACTGAGTGGACAGAGTAGGGTGAAGGGCTGCTGGCAGCCAGAGATGAGCCCACTTGCTGGCTTCTCTCTGCAGCCCCTAATTGCCTTCTTCATTTCCCCAGACTCTATGTGAGTCTTGCATGTCTTGCCTTGTCCCTGACTTTTCATAGAAAGAATGGGGGATTTTACTTTTGCCAGGCATTGGGGTTGTACTCCCTCAGCCAAGGACTGGGAAATAATAGGAATGTCTTTCTCCTCTGCCTCTAAGTAACATCTGGTTTGTACTGACCATACAGCGGCCCCTCCAGGAGTGAGGTCAGATACTCACGACAAGCCTGGTTGCAGAGGGAGTGTCTCCTCCTAACTGGGCACCGAGCACAGCCCTTTGAGGTGCCTCACCTGTCTAGTCTTCCATCTGCCTGGTCCAGGGGTGCTGTGAGGACACTGGGGTGTGGGGAGGTGCTGGGGCTCAGCAGCAGCAGTTTCCAGTCCTCCTTCAGGCGGTGTCGCCAGCGCTTGCACCCATGATCTCCATGCCATGGTGCTTCGAGGCACCTGCTCCTTCAAGAGGAAATAGCTTTGACAGAATCATCAGCAACTCCACACCTCCTTCCCCTTTGGGACCTAGAGCGTGAAGCAGACAAGGTTTTGACACACCATCCCCACCTGGAACTAGCGTTCAGAGACAGCATGGCACAGTAGCTCCTGTCCCATCTCTACCCGGTAGGCTCTGCACAAGCTGTTTGTGCAGGATGTGCAGAGTGTGCAGGAGCCTGTAGTGATGACTATAGAAAACCCACCACAGAAAGTGGGAATAAATGCGGGGCTGGGGGAGGTACTTGTCTCTGCCATAGAGTAAGTGGAGTAGAACCTGGATCTGCGTAGACTCTGTCTAGCTTCAGAGCTCATGTTTGTGGAGTTGGCCCATTCTGCCTTCAGGTTCATTCACTCAGCAGACACTTCCTGAGTGGCCACCCCCTGCCAGTCCCCAGGAGGGAGCCCAGGGCCGCCCCCAGATCATAGCCTGACATCTGTTCAGGTAGCACCCTCCCAGGTAGTGCTGTAGGTGCAAGACAAATCAGTTTTTCCGTTTCCTGCTCTGGAAAGACTCTCCAAGTCTCCAGCCATTCCAGGTAGAAGAAAGGAGGAAACGTGAGGAGCTGCAGGTGCCGGGGTCCCAGGCCTGCCCGCAGACAGTGGTGCCTCAAAACACCTACCCAGGTAAAGAAGGGCCAGGGAGGTGTGGGGTGTGTGCCTGTGTGTCTGTGTGTTCACATGTGTATCTGGTGTGTCACATGAATGTATGTGTGCATGTGTGGCATGGGGGATGGTGGTGGTGAATGCATGTGTGCGTGCATATACGTGGTGTGTGTGGTGTGCTGCATGTGTGAGTGTGTGCGTTCACAGGTACACCTGTGTGTTGGGGGCATGTGGGTGTGTGATGGAAATGTGCAGTGGTGAGGGCATGGGACAGTTAGGAATTGAACTCCTCAGGATCCCCGCGGACCGCTGCAGTGGTGTTCTTACCTGCTTGCCCAGATTCCTCTGTGCTGGGGTCATTCTCCAGCTCACTCCCAATCCCAGGCTCACCCTCCTTGCCTTTTCTGGGGGCCAGGGAGGATGTGTCAAAGCAGGGTGCTGCTGTAGTGCTGTTGGTGATGTGGCGAGTGTTTTTCTTCTCTCAGCATGGATGGCCAGCATCCTGGCACAGAGTCTTGGAATTGGGATTAAAGAGCAGGTTTCTAGTGTACTGAAGCTGCACAGGACTCTTGGAAAGTGTATGTTCCATTCCTGCTTTCAGAGAAATAGCCACAGTGTAGACTCTGAGTCGTCTTGGTAAAAGTCACCACCTCCAGCAGCAGAGGCTACAATGCTACCGTCTTTCATAAGTTCTTCTCAATATCAAACCCAAGTCTCTGATCCTTACCGGAACCCACGTGTCACTGTAGTTTTCTGCAGCTGTGGAGACCGACTCACACGCATTATCTGTTCTCCCTGTGATGCTTTTAAAGGCAAGATTTGTACCATTTTGACCTAGCTCCATGCATTTTGTACTTGCCCCCTTTCATGCATGGACAAAGGGGCTTTTCTAGTGTGGGAGATCTGAAAGGATGAGATCCTGCTCCACAAGCATGGATGCCCACCCCTGGTTTTCTAAGAAGCCCACCTCTGCATGCCAAGGGTGATGCATTCATTTGGGGTCCACTTGGAGTTCAAGCGCAGGCTTGATGTTTGTGATGCACTTTGAATCTTCTCTAGCTTCTTTCTGCCCATAGCATGTCTCTCAGCCCCATTAATATACTTTTAGAAGATGGATGGATGTTCATGTATACACAGGAGTTTTCAACTCCATTCTTCCCTTGTTGGACTCTGACACAGACTGCTCTGAAACAGTCCGAAGCCAAGGGTTGCTACTGAGAAGGGAGAGATGACAGATTTCAAAGAGTAGGCACTGTTTTTATTTTGGTAGCTCCTGCCAGCTTGCCTTCCTAAAAGGCTTTTCCCGCCAGCTGATGCCAGATAGCTGGTGACAGGTCTGCTTCTCTGTATCCACGCCCACACGGGACACTCCCAGATGTTGCTTACCCTCTGGTGTTTTGGGTAGACTTCTAGCAGTCTCATCTGCTTTCTCCAAGGAATTCTCTTCATATTGTTGTGTTGATAGCACATAATAGGACTATCCTTGATTTATTTCCCCTTTTGTAGAAATTATGCATCGAATTTTGGTCATTTTAGCTGATTTGAGGTGATGTTGTCCGCTGTGAGCTATATTACTCTGTTAGGGCTTTCATAACAAGTACCACAGACTAGGTGGCCTAAACAACAGAATTTTATTTTCTCAGTATTGCAGAGGCAACTAATAGAAGATCAAGGTGTCAGCAGAGCTGGTTTCTTCTGAGGCCTTTCTCCTTGGCTTGGAGATGGCCACTGCCTTGCTGTGTAACTCATGTGGTCTTACCTCTGTGTTTGTCAGTGTCCTGATCTTCTCTCATAAGGACACCAGTCGTATTGGACTGTGGAGCCCACCCACCCATATGTCCTCATGTTAACTTAATTACGTCTTCAAAGAGCCTATCTTCAAATACAGTCACATTCTGAGGTCCTTTGGGGTTAGGACTTCAACATGAAATTTTGGGAGAACACAATTCATCCCCCATAAGACCTCACCCTCAGGACCTTCAAAATTCATGTTTCTCCCACATGCAAAATCCATTCACCTCATCCCAACAGTCCCCAAATTCTCAGCCTATTTCAGCATCAACTGTAAGTCCAAAATCTCATCTAAATATCAACGTCTCAATTGGGTATGGGTTAGACTTGAAGTATGATTCATCCTGAGGCAAAATCTTCTCCAGCTATGAACTGTGAAGCCAGATGTTTTCTGCTTCCAAAGTACAGCTGTGAGAAAAGCATAGCATAGACCATTCTCGTTCCAAAAGAGAAATCCAAGAGAAGAAAGGGTAATGGGTCCCAAGCAAGTCTTAAATCTAGCAGGTCAGGGCTGGGTGTGGTGGCTCGTGCCTGTAATCCCAGCACTTTGGGAGGCTGAGGCGGGCGGATCACCTGAGGTCAGGAGTTTGAGACCACCCTGGCCAACACGGGGAAACCCTTTCTCTACTAAAAATACAAAAAGTAGCCAGACTTGGTGACACACACCTGTAATCCCAGCTACTCAGGAGGCTGAGGCAGGAGAATTGCTTGAACCCAGGAGGCAGAGGTTGCAGTGAGCCAAGACTGTGCCATTGCACTCCAGCCTCGGCAACAAGAGCGAGACTCCATCTCAAAAAAAAAAAAAAAAATCTAGCAGGTCATTTCCATGGGATTTTAAGGCTTAGGAATAACCTTTGGCTCAGTTCTCTGTTCTCCAGGCCCAGCAGGCTACTGGCCCTGCTCTTTGGAACTCAGAAGGAAATGACTTCACCTCCTGAGCCTGTACCCTCTGGTCCCGTGATGACAGTGGCAGCCCTGTAACCTCTGAGCCACCTTTGGAATCATTCTTCCCTTTTCTTGAAGGATAGTCCATATTCATAGCCAGATAGCTCTATTGGCCAGTTTGTAGAATCCTAGAAGTCCAATAACCTTCTTTTATTTCATCCCATCTCTTTTCCTTTCAGTCCCAACTGGCAGTGTTTCTGCTGGTGTATAATACTCAGAAACCCTGCCCTCCATGCAGTTCACAGGGTTGCAGGCCATCAGACGAGGGTGTCCTCCGTAGACCTTCCTGGATAACCTCATCTGTGTTCCTGGCTTCTCTTGAGATGGTAGATTGGATCCATGAATCACACTCAGAATCTCTTTAACAGATGACGAGCCAGCCACACTCTTGATGTCTCTCCAGTGTACACTTTCTTACGTTTTGCAGAATGGATAGACAGAATTTTCCAAATCTTGAAGTCATGGTTCCTTTTTGCTGTAACAGTTCCTTCTTGAGTTTCTCATCTCACGTTTCACTGTAAGCAGCAAAAAACTAGTCTTTGCCTTTGACACTTTGCTTAGATACCTCCTCAGCTCAGTATCCAAGTTCATCACTTACAATTTCTGTTTCCACAGAATTTTGGCCAAATTCTTTGCCACTTTATAATTGGAGGATCTCCTTTTCTCCAATTTCCTATAATGTCTGTATTTCTACCAGCCACCTCCTCAAGGCTTTTTAAACATGCACTTCAAAACTCTCCTAGCCTCTACCCATCACCTAGTTCTAAAATGACTTCGACAGTTTTTGGTCTTTGTTTTAGCTGCACCCTACTTCCTGGTGCCAAAGTCTATGTTAGTCTACTGTGGCTACCATAACGAAGTACCACAGGCTGGGTGACTTAAACAACAGAAACTTATTTTCTCACAATTCCAGAAGCAACAAGTCCAGAATCAAAGCGTCAGCAGAGCTGGTGTCTTCTGAGGCCTTTTTCCTTGACTTGGAGATGGCTCCCATCTTGCTGTGTCCTCACAGGGTCCTTCCCTTGGTTGAAGTCTGCCTGCAATCTCCTCCTCTCAGAAGGACACCAGTGATTTTGGATTGGCCCCACCATGTGACTTCATTTTGATTTAATTATTTCTTGAAAGACCCTGTCTCCAAGTAGTCACATTCTGAGGCCCTATGGGTTAGGGCTTCATCATGTGAATTTTCAGGGGGACACAATAACATGCACTCTCTGCTCTCATCATCCCATCTCCTCACCCAGTTAACAAATAAGAGATCTTAGCGGCCCACCTTGTCACTTTGTTTTCTTCTTCCACCCAGATCCATTAACAGAAGTCAACTGCCGATCAAGTACCTTGTTGTCGGCAGCCTGGTAAAAGTTACACCTTGTCTTATCTCCACCCCGTGAGGTCCACAAAGTACATCACACACATGACCTCACCTGCCCCACCAGCAACTTAGAGCGACCGGCTGCCACTGTCATGCTCACCTTATAGACGAGGTTACCCAAGCTCTGAGAAGCTGTCTGGCTGGAACAAGGTACCTGTAGCTAGAAAACCAAGAGTCGAGATGAGTGTCAAGCCTAGCCTCTTGGCGGGGCACAGTGGCTCACACCTGTAATCCCAGCACTTTGGGAGGCTGAGGCAGGTGGATCGCCTGAGGTGGGTGGATCGCTTGAGCCCAGGAGTTTGAGACCAGCCTGGCAACATAGTGCAACCCCATCACTACAAAAAATTTGAAACACACACACACACACAATCTCTGTCTTCATCTGGTGATTTCCCTCCTACACTACATGGGCTCTTGGCAGACCCGGTACCCACTCGCAGACTCATGTTCCCCCTACCCCCTTGTGACTGATGGACAAATGCCCCACCGCTTCCACCACTGCCCTTCGTCTCTCTGCTCTCCAGAGCCTCTGTGTCTTCTTGCGCTGCTTCTGTTTGTCTAGCTTCTCCTGTCCTGAGCTGCTCTGACCCGTCAGGGCTCTCCTCCCCACAGCCATGAAGCCCAGACTAACCATGTTCCTGCTCATATCTAGGAGGGCCTGATTCACTCCCCGAGTTCTAGATTTGACTCCTGCATTTCACAGCAGTGAGGAAACAGGCCACCTGTATGATGGGCTCTGCACCGTAAGCCAGGACCTCAGGCCGGGCTCTGCACTGCCCACCCAGCCCCTCCCCGTGGTTCCACCTTCCCAGCATCACAGACTCAGGATGCAGCAAGTCCAGAGCAGCTTTACCCATGGCCACCTGTAGCCTCAGAAATGCGGTGCTACTGGGAGCGGGGGAGCGTTGGGGCACCCGCGGCCCGGGACTGTTGAGCAGCCCAGCACAGCTGAGTAGCATTTCAGCCCTCCTTCCTGGGACAGATCACCTTAGTTTATGTGTAAACATGGAACCTAGGTCATTGGCTTGCATCCAGGAGCAGATAGGAATGTGCCTGTCAGAAGTCTAGCACAGTCCCTGGAGCGTGCAGGTGCCCAGCACATGACATGTGTAGGGTGTAGAGTCTTCCTCTCCCAAGTCCTTTCACTGTCCTGGTAGAGCTTTCCCCCATGCCTCGTTAAGTACGTGATCTGTAAACGGCCAAGGCTTTGCACGGATAAATACAGACTCCTAGAGCTTGAGGGGGTGGGGTGGTAGAGATCAAAAGGGTTGGGGGTGAAGATAAGGGAAAATGGCTGGGAAGAGGGAGAGCAAAGTGTCCAGCATGCTCTGGACACGGCGTGGCCTATGCTGAAGATTTCGTCCTCACAGGCTACACCAGTGGCCCCTGCAGGGCCGGCCCGGCCGCCCCAGTCACCAAGGAACATTGGTGGTTTGTAGACTCCAAGCTGAGTCTTCCTGTGCCGGGGTCGTAGGGGCTGGGATGTGGCCCGTGCAGCACCGCTGACCTGCATGTTGCCTTCCTGTAGCTGGCGGCAACCCGCGATCTCTAGAGAACAGCCTGGACGAAGAAGTGACCATCGAGATCGTTCTGTCCAGCTCTGGGGAGGAAGACTCCCAGCACGGCGCGTACTGCACGGAAGAGCCGGAGAGCCCCAAAGAGAAGCAGCGCAGCCTCCCCGCCTCCCACCGGGGCAGCGCCGAGGCCGGGGGCGAGGTGCAGACCTCCAAGAAGTCCTACGTGTGTCCGAACTGTGGGAAAATCTTCCGCTGGAGGGTCAACTTCATCCGACACCTGCGAAGCCGCAGGGAGCAGGAGAAGCCGCACGAGTGCTCAGTGTGTGGGGAGCTGTTCAGCGACAGCGAGGACCTGGATGGGCACCTGGAGAGCCATGAGGCCCAGAAGCCTTACCGGTGTGGTGTCTGCGGGAAGAGCTTCCGACTCAACTCCCACCTGCTCTCCCACCGGCGGATACACCTGCAGCCGGACAGACTCCAGCCGGTGGAGAAGAGAGAGCAGGAGGCGTCCGAGGACGCGGACGAGGGTCCCAAAGAGCCGCTGGAAGATGGCAAGGCCAAGCTGAGCTTCCAGTGCTGTGACTGTGGGAAGGCCTTCCAGCGGCACGACCACCTGGCTCGGCACCGCAGCCACTTTCACCTGAAGGACAAAGCCCGGCCCTTCCAGTGCCGGTACTGCGTCAAGAGCTTCACGCAGAACTACGACCTCCTCCGCCACGAGCGCCTACACATGAAGCGCCGTTCCAAGCAGGCTCTGAACTCCTACTGAGCCTGCCCACCTGGGGCGGCCTCGCCCTGGCCGGTGCTGCCCCCTCACATTGGTACTGATCAGCGCCCCCACCCAGGACGCCCCTTCCCCAGGATAGAGAGCACAGCTCCCTCCTGGCCTTGCTCTCAGGTAGTGAGCCTCGGGTGGTGCCGTGGGAGCACCCTCCCTCCCCCAGGTATTGGAAGAGTGGCCAAGTGTTCTGTGTCTGCTGTGCCAAAGACGGGGGGATGTGCCACCACCAGGTGGGACATGCCAGGTGTTCTGCGTCTTAGAGACCCCTGCCCCATGCTCCCCAAGCTCGGGGAGTAAAACTGGGTTATCCCCCGTCGGAGCGGCACCCTGGTCACCAGCCAAACCTCAGTATACTCCCTTCCTTCCCTGTCTGAACGCCAGGATCTGCTCCCGGAGCTCCAGGGTGCCTGCACTTCCACTGAGAAGCTGCTGGAGGGTGTTGGACTGGAGGAAGGAAGAAGGCAGGGTGGGACTGACGGGTTCAGTGGGGAGCAGGGTCAGGCACACTGAGCCAGACATGTCATGTCTGAGCCCAAGATGCGTGGCCATCAGGTAGGCAGGAGCACCCCGCAGATCCAAGATGATCAGGCAGCCCTTTTGGGCTTGGAGTCTGTGGCAGGTGGGTCTGCAGAGCTCCTTGAGGTTTGGAAACAGTCATCATACCTTTTGATTTTCCTGAGGGCCAGTAACTAAGGATCTGGAGCTCACCAAAAACAAAGCTTACATTTTAATTTGTATTGCACACCCACCCCATAGTGTCTTTATACCCCAGAGATCCTTGGTAAATGCTTGCGGGTTGGAAGCTGAGTGGTCATCGTTTAAAAGGCACTTAAGTCCCTTCTTCCAATCTGTCCTGTCTGGGAATGTGGAGCTCAGCCCCCAGTGAGGAGTTCTCCTGTCCCGTGAGCCAAGCTCCAGAACAGAACCTTCCCTGACATCACACTTTACGTATACATTAGCTTGGAGTGCTGGTGTGTCCATTTTCTAGGTCTGTTGTAACGAAGTACTGCACACTGACTGGCTTAGAACAACGGGAGTGTATTCCCTGACAGTTCTGGGCGCTGCACATCCAAGATCAGATGTTCTCAGGGTTGGTGCCATCCAAGGGCTGTGAGGGAGAAGTGGCTTCCTGCCCTTGCTGGCAGTTGCCGTTCCTTGGTGTGTGGAAGCGTCACCCACTCTCTGCCTTCATCTCCACATGGCACTCTTGCTGTGGCGTGTCTGTCCCCAAGCCTCCCTTTGTTTAAGGACACCAGTCATATCGGAATAGAGCCCATCCCACCAACTCCAGTATAATGTCATCTGTGTCCGCAGCAGCTGTTTACCGATAAGGTCACATTCTGAGGTACTAGAGGTTGGGACTTCAACATTGGAATTTGAAAGGGACAGCATTCAGCCCGTGACTCTGGATAAACGTGAGGTATGCTGTCATTCCTAATTCACAGATGAGTCAATACAAACTTGAGTGAGCTAGCTCACAGTTCCATCAAAGGCCGTGTTCAGACCCAAGTTTTGGCATTCAGGGCAGGTGTCCTCTGCATGGAAGAATCTTACTCAGTAGCCTTAAGGCTGACAAATTCCCCTCCCTCCCTGCCTTCTGATGGGGGCTGGGCAGGCCAGCTGGAGCTGTGTCTCCTGCTGGGTTTCGGGACTGAGTGACAGTAGGTAGTGAAACCTCAAGCAATTTAAAACGTGGTATTGTTCCTGGACGACTGGTTATGTTGGCTAGGGTCGGCAAGAGAGGGCATCAGGGCTGTAGTCTAGCAGTGACTTAATCCGCAAGTCACACCAGACGGGTATTTTGTATTATTCATATGTCAGATCCTACCAACAGGCAGTGAACCAGGCAAAGCTCCTGGTGCTCCTTGTCACTCACGTACTTTTCACATCAAGAAAACTCTGGGCCGGGCGCAGTGGCTCACTCCTGTAATCCCAACACTTTGGGAAGCCAAGGTGGGTGGATCGCCTGGCTCAGTGACACCAGCCTGGGCCACATGGCAAAACCCCATCTCTACCAAAAATACAAAAAATTAGCTGGGTGTGGTGGTGCACGTTTGCAGCCCCAGCTACTCTGGAGGCTAAGGTGGGAGGATTGCTTGAGTCTGGGAGGCAGAAGTTGCAGTAAGCCAAGATTGCGCCACTGCACAAGCCGGATGACAGAATGAGACCCTGTCTCAAAAATAATTTAAAAGCCTCTGCCCTAGACTCGTTAAAAGATTTTATAACCACAACTACTGTTTCTGTGTAGACGCATCTGCGTGCCCAGGAGCAGTAAATGCAATAAAATCATTTGGTTATACTTTGAACACAAACGGTTGAGGCTTTTGCTTTCTAAATAGTTTGTCTCTTGTATCAACATATCTGGAAAAGGGAGAAATCCGAGTTTTAAGGCCAAGGGAGGGGAAAATTCCAAGTAGAAGCCAGGCTCTCTGTGCACGTTTACCCCACCTACCTTTGTGCTCCTACCTGTCCTGAGGATTCTCTCAGTAGCTCTGAGGTCTTGAGAAGGTTGTTCACCTTCCTGCTTCAGACGTCTGACTCAGAGAAGAACATTGTTCTACTTACCAGAGTGTTTTCTGTGTAAAACCACATCATGAAGGAGAAAGCGACAAAGGGAATGTGAGGGGACTGGAAACCACAGGGAGGCTGTCTCTGGAGTCCCCACCACCGATGCAGAGCCAACCAAGGCACCTCAGGAAATGGAATTGCCTCTGGATTTGGAAATCCTCCTGGGTAATGTAGCTGAAACCCAGGTTGATGCCATGCAGCAGGAGCAGCTGGGGGAACCTGCTCTCAGGAGAGGTCTGCCAACCCTCCAGCCCAACACCCTTCACCACGGTGGTGGAGGGGGCTGCACCCCAGTCATCGTTGTCTCCCTTTTGACCACTGATACCTTTGGCCTTAGCTGAGAACAGCTACCCCTCGCTCCTTCCCTCCTACCCCAGGGGCCGGGTAGCTGGCTGGGGCTGTGTCTCCCCCTTGCTCTGGAGGTTGAGACCCCAGCTGAGCAACATCCTCCCTCTTCGTTCCTCTGATTCCTTGGCATCGCCACGAAACCACAGGTGCATAATAACTCACTGAGTCAACATTCCTGTTAGGCTTTTCATTTTCATTTAAAAAGTAAAATGTGGCCGGGCGTGGCGGCTCATTCCTGTCGTCCCAACACTTTGGGAGGCCGAGGCAGAAGGATTGCTTGAGGTCAGGGGTTTGAGACCAGCCTGAGCAACTAGTGAGACCGCATCTCTACGAAAAAAAAATAGAAAAAGTAGCCTGCTGTGGTGGCACATGCCTGTAGCTATTTGGGGGGCTGAGGTGGGGGAAGATCCCTTGAACCCAGGAGGCAGAGGTTGCTGTGAACGGTGGAGCGCCACTGCATTACAGCCTGGGCAACAGAGCAAGACTTCATCTCAAAAAAAAATAACATAAAATGTGAAGCACAACCAAAAGATATTTCCTAAGACCTGTAGGCTTTAGATAGTTCTGGTCACCTGATTTGGCCCCTCCCCAAAAGAAAGAAGAAATAACTGTTGCATACACTGGGGGTAGATTGTACTCCTGGTCACACCACAGCTTTAAGCCAACCTTAGTCTTTTTTCTGTTTTCATTATCTCCCCAACTCTTGCCTCAGCTAGAAGAAGAAACAAATTAAAAAGATGAGGCCACTGGTGGGAGGGTCCCTGTCAGTGCTAAATCATACTGTGGTACAAAGGAAGGAGAAGGCCAGCGTTGAAGCCTGTGGAGATCTTGTCCAAGTCACTTTTCTCCTGTGAGATGGTTTCCCTTCCTCTGCCAAAAGCAGTTGGACCAGACACAAGTACTTCTGCCTGCAGAGTTACGTGGACGACTCAGCAATGATTATAGCACTTCAGCAATTCCATCAAATAAGCCCACTTTTATTTTATTTTATTTTTTTCCCTAAAGACGGGCTCTCACTATTTTGCCCAGGCTGGTCTCAGACTCCTGAGTTTCTCCCACCATGGCCTCCCAAAGTGCTGGGATTGTAAGTGTGAGCCACCACACCCAGCCTCCAGCCACACTTAATATTAGTAACAAACACTGATACTGTTTGGTCTTAAAAGTGATGGTCAGTGCCCACTACTAGTCCATGCAGCAAGGCTAGAGGTCAGGAAACTTGCTTAGGGCAGGCTGGCCACAGGAAAGGGAGTGTTGAGGGGACCACTGGAAGACCAGGTGCCTCCAGCAGCCCAGACCCATATATAGGGCAGCCGGTAGAGTGCCAGTGGCCCAGCATCTGGGGGACGGTTTCTAGCGATCATGAGCTCATCAAGGGCAAAGCCCAGGGGGTCCATCTGTACCTGTTTTGCCCATCAGAGGCCGATTGGGAACTTTATCTTCTCTTAAAACCAGCCTATAGCCAGGTCACCATGATTCGTGTGCATATAATCACCAAAGTACAGAGAAGCCACAGAAATTCCCTGTGAGAAGACGCAAAACTCAAAGTGTGGGAAAGCAGAGTCCTCAGGAATACATGGAAGTGGGAGGAAACAGGGGCTTACCTCACACATCTTCGCCATAGCCAAGAGTATCACAGGCAGGCGGACAACTCTGTGACAAAGGGCTGTCTTCTAATCACACAACCAAATGGCAGGGGAACCACCCTTTTTCCATCACCTGCTTTGAAAAAAAATGCTCTGGTATGGTTTGTCTATCCTGCCCCCATTATATCGGTCTTCCTATGCCTTGTCAAAATACGGAGGGATTGGATACCTGCTGTTTTGTACCTTCAAAAGGATCTGATTGATCCTTTTGAGGATCAATCAGATAATAGCCACAAGAGAAGATGGAGGAGAGTCTTAGGAAAAGACGAAGTGTATTCTACTCACAGGTCCTAGAGACAGGAGGCACAGCAGGCCAGGCAGGGCCACATGGGGAAGACACAGGAGGCGGGAAGCAGAAGACAGGAGCAAGGAGAGGGTTTGGGCCACTATATTTATTGGGGTTTTCTTGGAGAGAGTCAAAGCAGGGCCAGGGCAACAGTTTAGGATTGGCTAGTTTGAAGATTTCTATGGGCTTTGAGTTACAGGGATGGTTCCTAATTGCCTGGCAGCAGACTCTGGGATGCATAAGACAGAGGAACGTTGCCTCCTGGGGTGTCCTGTCAGATATGGGAGCTATGGGTCTGAATGGGTTAGTTTGCATATCAAAGGCATGCTCCTTGCCGGTCAAGGAGTCACTGGCACAGAAACCTCAGATAAAGGGCCTAAGGACTAAACCCTAACTGGTATTAAATTTCCTCCTGAGGGGCCTGGAGGAAGTCGTTCCCAAGAGGCAGACCTAACATTCTTTTCTACTGACCCCAAAATTTAAACAAAGCTTCTCTTCTGTAACCTATTGCAAATCAGAAAAATCTGTGAATTCTACCTATGACCTGTAGTAAGCCTCCGCTTCAAGGTATCCTGTCCTTTTGAGGCTAAACCAATGCGTAATTTCAATGTATTGATTTACAATTTTGCTTGTAATTTCTGCTTTCCTAAAATTCACCCCGCCTTTATTTTTTTCTCTTTTTCTTTTCTTTTTCTTTTTTTTTTCTTCCTTTTCTTTTTTTAATGACTAGTCAGATGCAGTAGTGAGAATCAGGGAAAGAGTAGAACAAGGCGTTTGATGTGTAACTGACTGTGAACAATCGTGATAACTCATTACCTTTGCACCAGCCGCCCTGCCTTTAAAAACCCTTTCTTGCAAGCCACTGTGGAGGTCAGATATTAGGTGTGAGCTGCCTGATTCTCCTTGCTTGGCATCCTGCAAATAAACACCTTCCTTTCTCCTGCCACAAACCTGAGTGGATGTTTGGCCTTATTGCACTGGACGAGTGGATCACAGTTAGATTAAATAATGGCCAGGTGTGCAGTGTTGGGGCTCAAAGATGGCAAGTACAGACTTGCATTATAGTTGAGAAGAAGAGGACAGATGATATCCAATACATTCCTTTCTTACCACTTTCTCCATGGTTACTCACCAAGGGCAGAGACCTCTGTCTGTGTCTGCTTACATTATCCAGCTTGCGGTCTAAGACAACATGCTCCTGCAAAATGAGAGCTTGGTATGTGTTGGACAGCGCTGCACCCCATCACTTCTGCCCTCCCAAAGGAAACAAAACTCCCATCCAAGCAGGTGCTTGGAAACCAGCATGTTCAGGTGCTGGGGAGAGCTGCCACTGCCTAGACACCAGTCTCTGGTATGAACTAGGTATCCTGCAAACACTGTTTCTCTGGCATCAACTAGGTATTCTGCAAACACTCTTTCCAAATACAGTCACATTCACAAGTCCCAGAGAAAGATCTTCATGGGGGCCGCGTTCAAACCACTACAGTTCTTTTAAGGGAGGATTTAAATCTCAAAACCAGTTAGGTAATCAATAGTGTTCTACCACTCCAGGAAACCAAAGCTGCCCTCCACATTCTGGTTTCCACACTAAAGTGATACTCCGTCAGGAAATAGTTGTCTTCATGTAACCAACTCAAGTTCAGCTGCTCACAAGAAGCAAGGTGTGTTCAAAGGAAAGCAGCTTTACTGATGAAATGCTATCTGATGGGAAATGCCAAGGCCTTAAAGAAACCACTTCCAAAGTTTGGGCTGAGGGCAGGGGCTTAAAAAGGGAAGCCTGATGTGAAAGCCATGCTGGAGTTGTGCAGGTGCAGGGGCTGTGTCTTGCCCTGATGCCTGTCTTGAGTTATGGTCCACCTGGAGCGCAGGCTGGCACCATCTCCACAACGGCCATGGCCATGTAACTGAGCAGTTTGGCAGCTAAGCCTCAAACCACCTTTTAAAACTTTTTTTTTCCTTTCTCCTTTCCTCCTTGAACCTTCTAGTCTCAAGCTATAATAACTTCCTTCCTTCCTCTCTCCCCTCCCCTTCCCTCCCCTCCCCTCCCCTCCTTTTTTTTCCTTTCTCCTTTCCTCCTTGAACCTTCTAGTCTCAAGCTATAATAACTTCCTCCCTTCCTCTCTCCCCTCCCCCTTCCTTCCTTCTCCCCTCCCCCCTTCCTCCCTTCCTGCCTTCCTCCCTCCCTTCCTCCCCAGGGTCCCATTCCCACCCAGGCTGGAGTGCAGTAGCACAATCACAGTGGCTCACTACAATCTCAAATTTCTGGGCTCAGGTGCTCCTCCTGCCTCAGCCTCTCAAGTACCTGGGATTATAGGCATGTGCCACCACACCTAGCTAATTTTTAAATATTTTGTAGCGGTGGGGGTCTCACAATGTTACGCAGGCTGCTCTCACCTCCTGGGCTCAAGCAGTCCTCCCACTTCAGCCTCCCAAAGTGCTGGGATTACAGGTGTGATCCTCCTCACCTGGCCTAATTTTTCTTTTGTTGTCTTTGCTTTTGGTATATCTAAGAAAGCATCACCAAATCCAATGTCATGAAACTTTTGCCCTGTGTTTTCTTCTAAGAGTATTATTTTAGCCCTTACATTTAGGTCTTTGATCCATTTTGAGTTAATTTTAGTATGTGATGTAAGGGTCAATTTCATTCTTTTGCATGTTGGTACCCGCTGTTCCCAGCACCACTTACTGAAAAGACTCCTTTTCCCAATGAATGAGGTACCAAAATCAGTTGGCCATGTATGCTAGGGTTTATTTCAGGACTCTCTTTTGTCCCATTTGTCTGTTTATCTGACCTTAGCCAGTACCACACTGTTTTGATTAATGTAGCTTTATAGTAAGTTTTGAAGTAAGGAAGTATGAGTCTTCCAACTTTGTTCTTTTTCAAGATCATTTTGGCTACTTAAGTCCCTTCGAAGTTTCATGCGAATCTTAGGTTTTTCTGTTTGTGCAAAAATTGTCAATGGGATTTTCAAAGATTACATTTAATCTTTAGATTGCTTTGGGTAGTGTTTGACAATAGATTAAATTCTATGCCTATAATCCCAGGTACTTGAGAGGAAGACTAAATTGACTTAACAATTTTAAGTCTAATCTGTGAACACTGATGTCTTTCCATTTATTTAGGTCTTTAAGTTCTTTGAACAACGTTTTGTTGTTTTTATTGTACAGGTCTGTTGAGCATTTTATTATTGATCTATTATAAATGGGATTATTTTCTTAATTTCCTCTTAGGATTGTTCTTTGTATATAGAAATGCAACTGATACTTGCTTGTTGGTTTTGTGTCCTGCAACTTTGCTGAATAATTAGCTTTATTAGTTTTTTTTTAGTGTGGAATCTTTAAGGTGTTCTACCTATAAGATCATGCCATTTGCTAACAGATAATTCTTTGTTTTCAAAAATCTTTTTTTTTTTTTTTGAGGTGGAGTCTCACTCTGTCGCTCAAGCTGGAGTGCAGTGGCATGATCTCAGCTCGCTGCAGCCTTCACCTCCCAGGTTCAAGCGATTCT
>NW_012117377.1:9394932-9397673 GCF_000951035.1 Colobus angolensis palliatus | reverse complement strand
ACTTTGGGAGGCCGAGGCAGGCTAATTGCTTGAGGATGGTCTCGATCTCCTGACCTCGTGATCCGCCCGCCTCGGCCTCCCAAAGTGCTGGGATTACAGGCTTGAGCCACCGCGCCCGGCCAGAAAAAAGTTTTAAAGTGCATTTTGAAACTCAGCTACTCACATTTAGTCAAGAATCTAGAGTGTTACTGGGTGTGCTGGCTCATGCCTGTAATCCCAGCACTTTGGGAGGCCGAGGCAGGCTAATTGCTTGAGCACAAGAATTTGAAACCAGCCTGGGCAACATGGCAGAACTCTGTCTCCACAAAAAATACAAAAAGTAACTAGGTGTGGTGGTGTGCACCTGTGGTTCAAGCTACTTGGGAGGCTTAGGCAGGAGGTTCACCTGAGCCTGGGAGGTCGAGGCTGCAGTGGACCTCAATCACGCCACTGCACTCCAGCCTGTGTGACAGTAAGACCCTGTCTAAAAACAGAAACAACAAAAAAGAATCTAGAATGTTAAAGCTGAAAGAGACACAGTAAGTTGTCCAGAGCCCTCCTTTGGCCAGGGGGGACAACTTAGTTAAATGTTTTATCTGAGGTCACAGAGTTTGGGCTGAACCGAGTTTCCTGCAACCTCATTCAGTTCTGGGGCTGATCCTGCGGTTGCCGCGGCAGGCGAGGACGCAGAGCAGGGACTGTGAGTGCCTTGCCCTCAGACTGCCTCAGCAGGGCGGCGGTGAGGCCACACTGCTCACCACAGTCCTCTGGTGGCTTCAAGCTGGAGGAGGAGTAAGCCTCAGACGGGACAGTCTGAGAATACTGAATGAGTGAGTGGTTTTGTCATTGTTTTTGGCAGGATGGAGGTGAATGAAATTTTTCTGAGCTGGGTTTTAAGAAGCAGGAAGCAGCAAATACTTTTCTGCATCTTACAGCTGAATGGGAAGAAGTTTCTGACGAAAGCATGGCTGGAGCAGGGCAGTTTCCTCCCCACCTGAGCGCCTCTCAGCTCCAGGTAGAGCCTGGAGCAGCTGCTTTAGAGAGTGGGCTTTCCCCAGGCTGTGCTAAGTCTCAGGACGTGGCTGAAGAGAGGACATCTGCTGAGCCTCAGGCCTGACAGTAACAGTGAAGTGAAGACACATCCAGAGAAGAAAACAAAGGTTTTTAAAGGAAGACCCTGGTCTGTTTTGAAATGGGGTCGGGGAGAAGGGACTTTGTGAGAGGAGGACTTCCCTTGCCTGGAAATGCCTAGGAGCCACTCTTGCCACCCATGCCCTCTCCTTTGCCCAGTCAGAGCCACAGCAGCCACCAGCCCCATCGGAAACGGGCTTAGGAAAGTCCAGGACGCCGTGGCTCTGCTGCCCTGTGACCCTCACAGCCCCCTCCTGTCTCCTCAGAGGGGCAGCTATCTTTGCAATCCCAAGCATCACTTTTGGGATGGGTTTAATCCAGCCGTGCTGCAGGAGGGGCTCCGGCAGGGTCCAGGTCTGCGCATGGTGGCGCGCCCTAGTCCGTAGTTGTCTTGATAACTGAATTGACTTTCTGGCATACGTCATGGAAACACCACTTGTGCACCACTAAGTTGGGAGTATTCAGTTCTCCCACCTCCAATCTCCAGCCTGCCTGTCTGTTTTCCAGAGAGGTCTGCAAGTGCTCGCTAGGGAGGTGCAGGGGTGAGCCCTGCCTGGATTCCATTCTCAACACTGCTGCGTGGCTCTGAGCAATTTCCTAGGAGTCTGTAGAAGCAGCTCCAGGGCACCGCCCTGGGGCTGCCTGGACAGAGGTGCAGCTGTGCCTGCAAGCCCTTTACCTGAGCTGGGGGGATGGAGGGGTGAGGCAGGGGAGTGGCAAGGGGCACTTTTTCTTCAAGATTTAACTGTACCTCAAGCTGCCCTCCCTCTGGTAGATGATGATCAAGCCAGCAGAACAAGACTTAGGAGCCTTCCTATGACTGGGAAGAAGAGACTTAGATTATTCACCATTTACCTCCCGTGGCACCTGCTGAAACGCCAGGCCCTCTTGGAAGAGCTTGGCACATGGCGGCTCACTGAATCTTCATGATCACCCTGCAAAGGAGGCACGATCATCACGCCCATTTTACAGATGGGCCATACAGTGATAGAAGAAGTTGCTGAGGGACACGCAGCAGACCCAAGATTTCAATTCAGGCAGCCTGGCCAGAGTCTGGGCATTTCATGGTGCGTGGAGCTGCTGTATACTAACAGAGTAATTAAAGGCATTGAAAGGTTCTGGTATTGGTTCGAACCCCAAGAACGCGCCAACAAACAACACGAGGCCGTGTGGAGCAACGCGCTGTTTTCATGAGCGCCTGGGTGCAGACGCGCTGAGGCCTAAAATGGCGTCAGCCCCACGTGAGGACGCGGCAGGGGTTTTACAGTCTCCTGCAAACAGGAAGTGTCCCTGTCTGATGTAACTGCTACGTGGAACCCGGATGGCCTCTCTCTCCATCCTCAGGGGTCGGTGTCTTCCGGCCAGCCCACTTCCTGCTTCTGCTGTCTCACTGACGCACGCTGCTGGCGCAAGTGGCCTTGTGCCCGGGGACTGGGCCTGAGAAGGGAGGAGTTACTCATCCCCCCAAGCTTTCAGGCCCCCGGGAGAATCTTTCATTCCTGTCTGTCTTTTGTAGAAGAGAGAAGAGGGACGACTTTCTCAATAACTACTTCAGGCTTGACATAGGGGTGGCGTGGGCACCTCAGAAACAAAAGAAAAAACTTAATTTTGGGGATTCTTTTTTTTTTTTT
>NW_012117377.1:9383538-9394037 GCF_000951035.1 Colobus angolensis palliatus | reverse complement strand
ATGGTCTCTAGAGCAGCCTGTGGTCTGATTATTCTATTTAGCGTGTATATGGAATGGCCCTGTGAACCATCCTCCGCCCGGCTGGCAGGACTGTAATATTCGATGATCCCTGGCGGAGGCCACTCGTCCTCTTGCCGTCTTCGGCATCCTCCTACCTTTTTACAACCCGTTTTCCTCTGTTTAAGTTATACGCAGGGATTCCGAGGGTGTCGGCGTTTTCCGACGTAAAGGCAAAGAGGTTTTGGGAATCAGGGTGTAAAGGAATTGTGAAAAAAGCATCCTTTAGGTTTAGAACAGAAAAATGGGTGGTATTGGAGGGAATTGTGGAAAGTAAAGTATATGGGTTAGGAACTACTGGACATACTGGGAGTACAGCTTGGCTAATGAATCTGAGGTCCTGGACTAAGCAGTAAGTTCCATCTGGTTTTTTAACAGGCAGAATTGATGTGTTAAAAGGGGAGTCTGTTGGCTGGAGTAGGTGACTGGCGAGGAGGCGAGAAACGATAGGGCTTTAGGCCTATGAGAGCTGGTTGGGGGTGGGATACTGCTTCTGTGAGAGGAACTGGGGGGCTCTTTAAGGGTAATGCAGATGGGGGTGTGGTGTTTTGCGACTGAGGGTGTGGAAGTATCCCAAACTATGGGGTTAATTACGGATGGGGGATAAGGAAAGGTTGCATGTTTTAGGGTGGGAGGTTGGAGGAGTAGAAGAAAGCTAGAAGTACCAGAGAGGTCTGGGTGGATGCGTTGGGTACCAAGGAGAATGTGGAAGTGGAGAGTAGTGTAGAGTTTTGAAAGGATGTCTCTGCCTAGAAGCGGAGTTGGGCATGAGGGCAGGACTAAGAGTGAGTGAAGGAAAAGGCATGAAGGGGGCAGAAGAGTGGAGGGGTGGTTCAGGGTTTGGAGACTTGTCCATCAATTCCTACAACGGAGACTTGGGAGGACTGGGTGGGTCCTGAAAAATTAGGTAAAGCAGAGTATGTTGCCCTAGTGTTAATTTAAAAAACATACTGGCCTACCTGCCGCCATCAGGGTTACCCTTGGCTCAGATGAAGTGATGGTAGTTGCCGGGGCGTCAATGGGCACCATCAGTCTTCAGCAGCAAGGCGGATGAGATCTGAGTAGGAGGTTTTGGCTGGCTCAGGAAGGGATGGGGGCGGTCCTTACAGGGGCCGCTCACAGTCCAACTTCCAGTGGGGTTTTCCGCAGAGGGGGCATGGCCTGGTGGGCTTACCCGGGTTTGGGCATTGTCTGGACCAGTGGCCTACATTTCCGCACTTGAAACAGGCGCCAGGTGGAGGTGGATTACCAGGAGGCTTCCCTGTGGAGCCACAGCCCCCTGGGCCTGCAGGGCCCCTGACGGCAGAGGCAAGCATTTGGAACTGCCTGTTTTTGCCTTTTATTTTCCTTATCATGATTGTTAAAGACTTTGAAAGCTAAATTAAGAAGGCTAGTTGTGGAGTTTGAGGGCCTTCGTGAACCTTCTGAAGCTTGTGCCAGGTATCAGGGGTAGATTGGGAGATGAACCGAAGGTTAAAAATAGTAGTTCCGGCCGGGCGCGGTGGCTCAAGCCTGTAATCCTAGCGCTTTGGGAGGCCGAGACGGGCGGATCACAAGGTCAGGAGATCGAGACCACCCTGGCTAATACGGTGAAACCCCGTCTCTACTAAAGAATACAAAAAACTAGCCGGGCGACGAGGCGGGCGCCTGTAGTCCCAGCTACTTGGGAGGCGGAGGCAGGAGAATGGAGGGAACCCAGGAGGCGGAGCTTGCAGTGAGCTGAGATCCGGCCTGGGCGACAGAGCCAGACTCCGTCTCAAAAAAAAAAAATAAATAAATAAAAGTAAAAATAAAAATAAAAATAGTAGTTCCTTCTGGGCTGGTTGGGTCTAGGTTGGTATACGTTCTCATGGCTTCAGTTAAACGAGAGAGAAAAAGGGCTGGGTTTTCGTCAGGACTTTGGGTGATTTCTGAAAGTTTTTCATAGTTGACTGCTTTATGGGCCCCATTTTTGAGTCCTGCAGGAGACACACAGTCATGTGGTCTCGATGGCGGCGCCCAGAAGCCCCGTCTTGATAATTCTAGAGGGGGTCCTGGTTGGGGGCTGCCTCTGTGCCAGCAGGCTGGGCGGGAGCCTGGTGATGAATTGTATCTGCAGGTGCCTGAGTTAGAGTCCAGATATGGTCTCAGTCTTCTGGGGTGAGGGTGGAAGAGAGGATAAAGTAGAGGTCATGCAAGGTTAGTTCATAAGACTGGGTGAGGTATGAAATTCTCTACTATAAGAGGTAGGGTCTTCTGGAAATGAACCGAGTCTTTGGTTAATTGGAGAGAGATCAGTGAGGGAGAAGGGAGCATGAACTCTAACAATACCTTCCGTTCCTGCTACCTCCTGCAGGGGGCACTCTAGCACAGGCACGGAAGTAAGGGTGGGGCATGGGCCAAAGATGGCGCCTGAGCCAGTGTAGGCTGGAGAGAAGGAAGAACCTGGAAGTGGTTCCTGCTGAGGGTTTGAAGGGGGAAGCGGGGTTGAGTTAACAGGCAGTGGAGGCTAGATAGGGGTGTGAGGTGGCAAGAAGGGTTTACAAGCCTCAGGAGAGAGCGATGGGGGAGGAGAATGGGTACAGGCAATACTAACGTTGTCCTGAGGAGGGGATGGTGTGGGAAAGGAAGTGGATACTGCTGACTGGGAAGATGGCCGCTGCGAAGATATAGAGGCGGCTTGGGGGCGTTAAAGAAAACGGTTGAGAGGGAGAGGGAGAGGGAGGAGCTGGGAGGGGTGGGCAGCAGTCTGCTGGATCACACGTGGAAAAAGAGGTAGGGTTGGGAGGAGAAATGCGATCAAGGAGGGGAGAATGGAGGAGAAGAGACAGGTGAGCAAGAACTGCAGAGGTCGGGTTGTGATCTGAGTGCAAAAAGGCCTGGACATAAGGACATAAGGAATTTCTCCCCATTTCTCCAGTCATCAGCAGTAATTGCTTAAATCAGTTAAAACTGCAAAGTTGAATGTTCCATTTGCGGGCCATTTGGACCCGTTATCTAATTTGTGCTGCGGCCAGGCTGAATTGAAAAAAAGACAAGGGGCTTAGGGCGGACATCTCGCCTGAGGCCTAAGGTTTGCAGGTTTTTATGGGGCAGCCTAGCGGGCTGTCCTTTGGAATGGAAGACTGAGAATTTCCCGTAACGGAGGGTAGGCTCTGGAGAACAGTGAAAAGGAGACCACCCTGGACAGCCCGAGGGAGAAGATAAAAGGAGCGATCATCACCCCCGCCTTTTCCGTCCTGGAACGGGATCAAATGGTTTAGAGGCGACCCCCTAAGACCAGATGATCAGCCAGTGCCTGGCACATGCCGGAGCCTTCCTGGACCAACGTTGGATTTTCCGCCGGAGAAACCAAGAGAGGCCGTGAGGATTTTTCCCTGTTAACCGGGCTCCCGGGAAACCTACAGGTAGGTGAGATCAGTGACGGATGTGCGTGCACAGAGAGGCGATTGGAGTCTGAAGAGCTTCCTTTGTCCCACTGCTGTGGCCGGCTCTCCGGGGTGCAGGGGTAGGTCCAGGGGGGACGCAGACCTGAGCCCCTCCAGGGTTTCGGCACCAGATTAAAGTATCATTTGAACCCCGGGAGCGCACCAACAAACAACAGGAGGTGGTGTGGAGCAACACGCTGTTTTATTGGGCACCTGGGTGCAGACGGGCTGAGGCCTAAAATGGCGTCAGCACCAAATGAGGATGGGGCAGGGGTTTTATAGTGTCCTGTAAACAGGAAGTGCTATGTAGTACCTGAATGGCCTCTCCCCATCCTTGGGGGTACGTGTCTTCCGGCCAGGGTAAGTGTCTTCCGGCGGGCTCTCGTCCGGCTTCTGCTATCTTGCTGACGCAGGCTGCTGGCGCAAGTGGTCTTGAACTTTGGGACTAGGCCTGAGGAGGGAGGAGTTATTCATCTGCTTAAGCTTTCAGGCCCCCGGGAGAATCTTTCAGGCATAAAGTAATGAGCACTAATAAATGATTTTTAAATTACCACTGTGATAAGGGCTACAGATTAGGAATACATAGAGAATGTATCAGGGAATTTTCTCTTAGTCTGTAGGGCAGAGAAGCCTTCCAGGAGAAGTAACTTTGAAAGGCAGATATGGAAGATGAAGAAAAGGCAGCACGGGAATGGGATGAGGCAGGGCTGTCCATGGCTGGATGGACTTCAGGAGGACCCATGTAGCTTTGGGAACAAGGGACAGAGTGGCAACAAATCTTGTTGGAATGTACGTTGAGACCCTATCACAGCAGGGAGGTAGCATAACCAGGTTTACATTTTTACTTTATTTATCTTTTGAGACAGGGTCTCACTCTCTCATCCAGGCTGGAGTGCAGTGGCACCATCATAGCTCATTGCAGCCTTGAACTCCTGGACACAAGCTATCTTCCTACCTCACCCTCCCAAGTAGCCGGGACTACAGGCATGCTCCACCATGCCTGGCTAATTTTTAAATTTATTTTTTGTAGAGACAAGGTTTCACCATGTTGCCCAAGCTGGTCTTGAACTCCTGGCCTCAGTCTCCCGAAGTGCTGCGATTACAAGTGTGAGCCACCTTGCTGGCCGAGGTTTGTATTTTTAAAGGTGGCTCTGCTGCAGTGGGGTGCAGAGGAGAGAAAAATGGGGTACAGAAGGATAATGGGGTACGGGGGAGGGGACAGTGGGGAACAAGGGAGAAGATGGTAGGGTGCTGGGGAGAGGGCAGCGCTGGGGGATTTCGGGTGAACGTCAAGGCCACTGAGCTAGGACAGGTGAAATTCCAGCACGGAGCAGTCTGGAGGCAACCATATGGGTGAAGAGAAGTACAGAGATTTGAGAAGTATTTGGGTGGCAAGCTAGGAGGCAAACTTCCAGGTTTCTACATGAACACAGGGGCGATGTCTTGGGGAGGAAGGAATATTGCAGCAGGAGTTCAGTGTGGAACATGCAGAGCGAAAGGGTAGCCATGGCGGGACACAGCGGAACATGCAAATCCAAAGAACAGAGAGAGCTTTAGGCTGCTGGGAAAATGTTGGGGGTCTTGCCCTGTTGCTGTAATTGAGGTTGTCGGAGTACGTGAGGTGGTCAGGGAAGAAAGCACTCACAGACAAGTGGCTGGGCGCAGTGGCTCAGGCCTGTAATCCCAGCACTTTGGGAGCCCAAGGTGGTGGATCACTTGAGCCCTGGAGTCCGAGACCAGCCTGGGCAACATGGCAAAACCTCATCTGTATAAAAAGTACAAAAATTAGCCGGGTATGGTGGCGTGTGCCTGTAGTCCCAGCTACTCTGGAGGGTGAGGTGGAAGGATTGTTTGAGCCCAGGAGGCGGAGGATGCACTGAGCCCTTGATGATGCCACTGTACTCCAGCCCGGGCGACAGAGCAAAAACCTGTTCTGAGATGGTTTGGCTCTGCGTCCCCACCCACATCTCATCTCAATTTGTAATCCTCGTGTGTTGAGGGAGGAACCTGTAATCCCCATGGGTCGAAGGGGGCAGGTGATTGGATCATGGGGGTGTCCCCATGATAAACAAAGGGTTGGAGAAATAAATGGGGAGTAGATATCACCTGTGCGGAGCTCCAAATGATTTACACAGATGATCTGTCCTCGAGGAGTGGGAGCATAACACTGCAGCCCTTAGGTATGGATTGTTTATAGTGACTGCCTCTCCATCTACACGGTGTGGAAAGGAGGAAAGAGTCACTGTATAATGGACAGATCTGACATTACCTGAGGCAGGTGACCAAGGCCATCATCAACAATGATAAGTCAAGTTGACAGTTTGAACCCTTGAGAATGAAGTGCTGAGAAGGGCACTTTACCTCCGTGGTCTTCCAACCCCAAAACTTCCTCCCCCAAAACTCTCATCTAACCATGAGAAAATCATCAGACAGACTGGGCAAAGTGGCTCATACCTGTAATCCCAGCACTTTGGGAGGCTGAGGCAGGAGGATCACTTGAGCCCACGAGTTCCAGACCAGCCTGGGCAACATAGTGAGATCTCGTCTCTATTTTAAAAAAAGAAAAAAGAAAATCATCAGATAAACCTTGATTGAGGGATATTTTACAAAATACCACAATACCTCAAAACGATCAAGGTCATCAAAAACAAGAAAGTGTGAGAAACTGTCAGTCAAGGAGAGACTAAGGAGGCAGGACAGCTGGGTGCAAGGAGGCATCCTAGATCGATGTCCCAGAACAGTAAAGAGACGTGAGGTGAAAACTGAGGAAATCTGAACAAAGCATGGCCTTTAGTTAATAACGTATCTATATTGATTCATTAATTATAACATGTACCCAACAAATACATTAATAAAATACTAATAATAGAAGAAACTGAGTGTAGAGTTTATGGGAACTCTCCGTATTATCTTACCAATTTTTCTGAATGTCTAAAGCTCTCTTCTAAAAACTAAAGTTTACTTTTTAAAAAACTGATGTGAAATTTTTCTATGGCATCCTAACATATCGTTTGCGATTCCCATAGTGGGGAATTAATGAGATAATTTTAGGTTGGTGAATGGATGTAGCATTAAAAACATTAAGTTATATACTGAAAAGTTGTTCTTTTCTTCCACTCTCTGGTGAGATCACACAGTGAGCCTTCTTCAGTGCCAGGATGTCTTCATGGCTTCTTTGACACTTACTAATCTCCATTATTTAATGAAGACAAACTCATAGACCCGGCTGGACTCCAGTGTCTACAGTTCAATAGCATTGCTTTGAGTTCATCTTCAGGCACCTTTTTTTTTTTTTTTTTTTAGATGGAGTCTCGCTGTCTCCCAGGCTGGAGTGCAGTGGCTTGATCTCAGCTCACTGCAAGCTCTGCCTCCCGGGTTCATGCCATTCTCCTGCCTCAGCCTCCTGAGTAGCTGGGACTACAGGCGCCTGCCACCATGCCCCACTAATTTTTTTTTTTTTTTTTTTTGCATTTTTAGTGGAGATGGGGTTTCACTGTGTTAGCCAGGATGGTCTCGATCTCCTGACCTTGTGATCCACCCGCCTCAGCCTCCCAAAGTGCTGAGATTACAGGTGTGAGCCACCGCGCCTGGCCCTTAGACACCCTTTCTTTATGGCAAATGCTACCAGTTGTCCTTTTGTATGAGCAATCTGAAGCTTTCTTTGAAGAACTTGATCACAGTTATTAAAAGGAAGAACATCAAGTATACTGGCTGACAACGGTTACTTTTACCTGAGCCCTGCGAGTGTGAATCAAAACAATCCTCCTACCCTTTGTGTCCTGGAAATGGCTTCCGGCCGATAACTTACGGGTCCAAATTAACTACCTGGAGAAGGTTTTATGATTCGTGGCTTACATCCTGTCCCTGAGTTAAAAATCTTTGCATTGAGTTCCTCAAATCTCATCGTGCCTTCCATTCCATTCCAAAACAAACAAACAAACAAAAAACCTAAGATTTAAAAAATAAATAAATAAAAAATGACATACCTTTCTCACAATTTGTGGACAGAGGACAGCAGAACTCAGTCATCCCTCTGCTCACTGAGATAAATGCGTATCTGATGGCTTCCTTTGGAAAGGCTAATCAGAAACTCAAAAGAATGCCACACTTTGTCTCTTATCTACCTATTACCTGGAAGCCCTCTCCTCGCTTCAAGTTGTCCTGCCTTTCCAGGCTGAACCAATGAACATTTTACATGTGCTGATTGATGTCCTGTGCCTCCCCAAAATGTGTAAAACTGAGCTGTGCCCCGATCACCTTGGCACATGTCCTCAGGGCCTCCTGCGGCTGTGTCATGGGTGTGTCCTCAACCTTGGCAAAATCCACTTCCTAACTGCCTGAGACTCAGATACTCTTGGATTTACAAAACATTTATCAAAATTCTGTCTGCCTCCACGGCCTTAATTTCAGTTGACACAGCAAAGAACTTCCCTTCCTCACATGACTTAGAGAGGGCTTGAAGATGCACCCTTGTTGACCTGGCACAAGACCACACACAGAGCTTCCGAATTCTCACTCATTGTCCCACAAATGATTAGGCTGACTGCCTGTACTCACTGATCCATCAGAACAGAGTATTCATTAGCCAAACTCTCCTCCCCTGATCCTGGACCCACCCTCAGCCTGGGGCAGCAGACAGCCCCTTCCGAGAACAGGCTGGAAGCCTGGTAAAACATTCTCTATCTACTCTCCATACACCCCACCTCCCATCCCTCCCTTCATTAGGCTCCTCGCATTTCCCCATACTTCATTCTTCTAGCTTTAGTCACTCTTCCCTCTAGAAGAAAAACCCCTTTCTACGCAACCTTTGAGATGCTGGCAGATTTCATGGTGGGAGTGTTCTCCCTATTGAAATGGTCCCCCTCTTCCTATTACAACAGCCCCTTCCCCTTCCTCTTGCAATAATCCTTTTCTAAAAAGTGACTCTTACCAAGTCTGGAGTTTTTTTTTGTACTTGACACAGTACAGGTGGTATTCGCAGGGGCGATATGATGAAAGTGGTCTGTGAATAAATTAAGAATCAGAAATGCTGTGGTCGTAAGACAAAACAAGACAGTGGTTTGGGGAGATATCTTCCCGTATTCATTTTGAATCCTTGCTGTGCAGCTGGATGCTGTAATAATCGTGAGCTCATGTCTTTGCCATACAGGCTCAAAAAAGCACCTGGATCTGGGAGGTGTTTAATAATATTCTGGGTGTGGTGGTGCAAGCCTGTAGTCCCAACTACTCAGGAGGCTGAAGTGGAAGGATAGTTTAAGCCCAGAGTTCAAGTCCAGCCTGGGTCACATTGCCAGACCTCATCTCAAAAATAAATAAACAGGCCAGGTGCCGTGGCAAATACCTGTAATCCCAGCACTTTGGGGGTGGAGGCGGGCAGATCACTTGAGCCCAGGAGTTCGAGACCAACCTGCATAATGTGTTGAAACCCAGTCTCTACTAAAAATTAAAAAAATTAGCTGGCCGTGGTGGTGAGTACCTGTAGTCAGCTACTCAGGAGGCTAAGGTGGGAGGATCGCTTGAGCCCAGGGAGTTGAGGCTGCGATGAGCCGTGATCATGCCCCTGCATTCCAGCCTGGGCAGTGAGAGTGAGATTCTGTCTCAAACAAAAATGAATAAACATAAATAAACGTGTCTAATCAACTCATCTATTTAACTAACATTGCATATATTACACATGTACTTTTCTTTCTTTATGTCTTCTTTTTCTTTTCTTTTCTTTCTTTTTTTTTTCTTTTTTTTCTTTTATACTAGTTCTCCCTCTGTCACCCAGGCTGGAGTGCAGCGGCATGTTCATGGCTTACTGCAACCTTGAACTCCTGGACTCAAGCAGTCCTCCCACCTCAGCCTCTGGACTACAGATGTGTGCCACCATACCTGGCTAGTTAAAAACATTTTTTTGTAGAGATGAGGGTCTCGCTGTGTTGCCCAGGCTGGCCTTGAACTCCTAGGCTCAAGTGATCCTCCTGCCTAGGCCTCTCAAAGCACTGGGATTATAAGCATGAGCCACCAGGCTCGGCAGACATCTTGATTTTTAGCCCACTGTGGCCCATGTGAGATGTCTGACTCCAGAATTGCAAGATAATAAATATATTTTATTTATATTCAATTATTTATTTCCTTTGAGACGGAGTTTCCTTCTTGTTGCCCAGGCTGGAGTGCAATGGCACGATCTCGGCTCACTGCAACCTCCGCCTCCCAGATTCAAGGGATTCTCCTGCTTCAGCCTCCCGGATAACTGGGATTAGAGGCATGCACCACCATGCCCGGCTAATTTTGTATTTTTAGTAGAGATGTTTCTCCATGTTGGTCAGGCTGGTCTCGAACTCCCTACCTCAGGTGATCTGCCCACCTCGGCCTCCCAAAGTGCTGGGATTACAAGCGTGAGCCACTGTGCCCAGCCTAAATATATCCCTACTTCAGGTGATCTGCCCACCTCGGCCTCCCAAAGTGCTGGGATTACAAGCGTGAGCCACTGTGCCCAGCCTAAATATATTTTATTTTAAACAGTTAAATTTGTGGTAATTTTTATAGCACCAATAGGAAATTAATACACCACGTAGCTATAGTTATATATGCTGTATATACGTGCTATTGTATGTATACAATGTTTTGGGGAGATTCACATAGCAATGTTAACATTGTTTCCTTTGGAAAATGGAACTGAAGGTCTAGGTGATAAAAGGTCACAGGGAGATTTTTCATGTTTTGGTTTGTCCTTTTGAATTTTGAAGGTTTTTTATTTATTTTTTATTTATTTATTTTTTTGAGATGGAGTCTTGCTCTGTTGCAATGATGTGATTTCGGCTCACTGCAACCTCCACCTCCTGGGTTCAAATAATTCTCCTGCCTCAGCCTCCCTAGTAGCTGGTATTACAGGCACACAACATCATGTCTGGCTAATTTTTATATTTTTAGTAGAGATGGGGTTTTGCCATGTTGACCAGGCTAGTCTTGTACTCCTGACCTCGAGTGATCTGCTTGCCTCGGCCTCCCAAAGTATTGGAATTACAAGTGTGAGCCACCGCGCCCAGCCTG
>NW_012117377.1:9381444-9383113 GCF_000951035.1 Colobus angolensis palliatus | reverse complement strand
GCCAGGATGGTCTCGATCTCCTGACCTCGTGATCCACCTGTCTTGGCCTCCCAAAGTGCTGGGATTACAGACTTGAGCCACCGCACCCGGCCTCATTTTTGTATTTTTAGTAAAGACAGGGTTTCACCATGCTGGCCAGGCTGGTCTCAAACTCCTGACCTAGTGATCCATCCACCTCAGGCTCCCAGATTGCTGGGATTACAGACGTGAGCCACCATGCCTAGCCTGAAAAACTTTTTTATACAAAACTTAGCCGGGCATAGTGGCGTGCACCTGTAATCACAGTTACTGACTGAATGGAAATCAGCCTGACTCCCAGGCTGACACGGGAGGATCTCTTGAGTCTGGGAGTCCGAGGCTGCTGTGAGCTGAGATCGTGCCACAAATCTCCAGCCTGAGTGACAGAGCAAGACCTTGTTTCTTTCTTTCTTTTTTTTTTTTTGAGACGGAGTCTCGCTCTATCGCCCAGGCTGGAGTGCAGTGGCCGGATCTCAGCTCACTGCAAGCTCCGCCTCCCGGGTTCACGCCATTCTCCTGCCTCAGCCTCCCCAGTAGCTGGGACTACAGGCGCTGCCACCTCGCCCGGCTAGTTTTTTGTAGTTTTTAGTAGAGACGGGGTTTCACCATGTTAGCCAGGATGGTCTCGATCTCCTGACCTCGTGATCCGCCCGTCTCGGCCTCCCAAAGTGCTGGGATTACAGGCTTGAGCCACCGCGCCCGGCCAAGACCTTGTTTCAAAACAAACAAAAAACCTACTTTCTTCTTGGTGGATTTCTCTGCTGTATGTCCTAGGCAATCTCTATCCCTTCAATGTTAAAGCGAGAATGTACTCTTCCAGTGCTGTGGTTTGAATATGGCTTGTCCCCATAAAAACTCATGTTGAAACCTGATTCCCAATGTGGCAGTGTTGAGAAATCGGACCTTTAGGAGATGATGGTACCATGACGGCTCTGCTCTCGTGAATGAATTCCTTATTCTTGGATTACCTGATTAACGGGTTATCATAGGAATGGAGCTGGCAGCTTACTAAGTAAAGGAAGAGAGACCTGAGCTATCGCACTCAGCTTTGTGATGCCCTGCCCTGCCTCGTAACTCTGCAGTCTCCACTAGAAAGAAGGTCCTTACAAGGTGCAGCCCCCCACTCCATTCAGTTCAGTCTACTCCAGCTCACTCAACTCCTCTCCATTCCATTTCCCTTATTCCGTTCTACTCTGTTTGTTTCCATCCCACTGCGTTCCATTCTGTTCTGTTCTAGTCTATTCTAGTCTGTTCTGTTCCATTTCACACCACTCCACTTCATTTTGTCTTTTTCTATCCTATGCCACCCCTTTCTACTCCACTCTGTTTCATTTTGCATATTCTATTCCATTTCCTTCTATACTATTTCATTTTATTCCGCTCCATTCTATTCTATTCCCCTCCCTTCCATTATACTTCACTCCCTTCATTTCACTCCATCCCATTTTATTCTATTCTTTCTATTCTCTTCCATTCTTTTTCATTTTACTCCACTCTATTCCACACCACTCCATTCCATTCTATTATATTCTATTCAATTATATTCTGTTTCACTCTACTCCATTCCATTTTATCCAATTTATTTATTTTTTGTTTTGTTTTGTTTTTTGTTTTTTTGAGACGGAGTCTCGCTCTGTCGCCCAGGCTGGAG
>NW_012117377.1:9378452-9380369 GCF_000951035.1 Colobus angolensis palliatus | reverse complement strand
GATCTCCTGACCTCGTGATCCGCCCGCCTCGGCCTCCCAAAGTGCTGGGATTACAGGCTTCTATTCTACTCTTATATTCCACTCCACTCCACTCCATTCTTATTCCATTCCATTCTATTTCATTACGCTCCATTGTATTCCACTCCACTCAACACCATTCTGTTCAATTCAGTTGTCTTTCACTATACTTCACTTGCCTTCATTCCATTCCATTCTGTTTTCCATTCCACTCCATTCCATCCTATTCAATTCTATTTCATTCTATCTTACTGCATTCCATTACACTTCAATTGATTCTAATATATTCCTTTCCACTTCATTCTATACTATTTCTTTCCACTGTATACCATTCCATTCATTTCCACTCCACTCCCTTGACTTCGTTGCACTCCATTCCTTCCCACTCTATTGTACTCCACCCCATTCCACTTCACTCCATTCCATTATATTTCAGTCTAGTCAACTCTATTCTGCTTTATTTCACTCCTGTCCTACTCCATTCCATTCCACTCGATTCTTTTTCATTTCACTCCACTCCTATTCTATTTCATTCAGCTCTGTTCTATTCCACTTCACACCATTCTGTTCAATTTAGTTTAATCCAATTCTATTCTTTCTATTCTATTACATTACATTCTCTCTACTTGTCTCCTATTCTATGCCACTCGTTTTTTTTTTTTTTGAGATGGAGTCTTGCTCTGTCACCTAGGCTGGAATCCAGTGGCACAATCTTGGCTCACTGCAACCTCTGCCCCTCAGGTTCAAGGGAGTCTCTTGCCTCAGTCTCCTGAATATCTGGGATTACAGGCATGGGCCACCATGCCCGGCTAATTTTTGTATTTTTAGTAGAGATGGGGTTTCACCATGTTGGTCAGGTTGGTCTCGAAGTCCCGGCCTCAAGTGATCTACCCACCTCAGTCTCCCATATAGAATGGAAATAGTTCCATAGTGGACATCCTGCATCACAAGCTACCACGTCCCTGCAGAACAGTAGGATTTAGCTAGCTGTGGTCCTATAGGGGAGAGCCGTTAGCTATTCTACATAACCAACAGTATGCAGCCTATAGCATTCACAAGAAACATGGCAACTCCTGTTGGAGTGGCTTCTCCTATTTGGAGACTGCTTAGTCACAAGGCATAGTTACCTAGACCCAACACTTTTTCAGTCATGATTCATCCTTGCCCTGATTCTAAGTAAATCAAAGATGTTTAAACCTCCCTGTATCCTGAGTTGGTAATAATTAACCAGGTTACCATATTTGTTCAACATACTGACAAGAAAACATAAAAAAGGTACATAATTACTTGGCCTACACACCTTACGATGTCGGGACCATCTTCTGTTCTCCTCTGAGGACTTCCACCAGCTGAAGAAACCGTGAGACATCCGACAGCAATCCCCTCCTTTCCATTGCAGACAGTGCTAAAAGCACCCCAGGCCTTCAAGCCTGCTGAGCTGTTCTTGGTGTGGTCCTCATAAGCTTGCCTGCCAACTGCACAGCTCTCTTGGAGGAGTCCTCCTCCATGTCACTATTATTAGGTAACTGTTATGAGCTGCTTTTCTCCATGTGAATCATCCACATTTTTGCCTATGGGAGAAAATTTAGCCCATACACCTAAGGACTGATGGATATATTCAGCTAAATAAGACTTCCTAGACATTAAAAATTTTCAAAGGCATGATTATTAATCTCAAATGAATAAGTATAAACTAAATAAAAATGAAATTATTTTTATGTAACACAAAATACTTTTAAAATAGAGTAAATATTAGTCATAAAGAAATCCTTAATTGTTTAAAAAATAGCAATATTGGCCAGGCGCGGTGGCTCAAGCCTGCAATCCCAGCACTTTGGGAGGCTGAGACAGGCGGATCACGAGGTCAGGAGATCAAGACCATCCTGGCTAACACGGTGA
>NW_012117377.1:9375925-9378402 GCF_000951035.1 Colobus angolensis palliatus | reverse complement strand
CTACTAAAAATACAAAAAACTAGCCGGGCGAGGTGGCGGGCGCCTGTAGTCCCAGCTACTCGGGAGGCTGAGGCAGGAGAATGGCGTAAACCCGGTAGGCAGAGCTTGCAGTGAGCTGAGATCCAGCCACTGCACTCCAGCCTGGGCAACAGAGCAAGACTCCGTCTCAAAAAAAAAAAAAAAAAAAAATTGCAATATTATAAAATTGGTCTTTTTGAAAAAAGAAAAAAAGGAAAACTTCCAAACTTTAAAAAAAATTTACCCTTTATTGATATGTAATAGATGTATATATTTTTGGGGTACATGTGATAATTGAATACATTTGTATAATCAAATTCCACATATGTTTTATGAAGTAAATAGAACATTGGTACCAAATACTAACGAAGACGGTATCAAAAGAAAAAAACAGCAGATCATTCATATTTATTCACATCAATGAAAAAACCTTTTATAAAATATTATAAATGTAAACCATGAGCTTATTAAAAATAATAGACTTTCCAGTGAAAGAGATTAACCAGTCTAGAAAAAGAAAAATAGATCCACTTGAAAAACGAATAAATGTATGGTGATATCTAAAGCAATGGGGGAAGACATATTAAGAAAAGGCATGTGGGAATAACTAGATAGTAATATGGATAAGAATAAAGCTTAAATAATTTTATAAACCATAAAAGTAAATGCATGCAAATAGCAAAGTTTCCATATATTCCATTCTAATTTTTTAAAAAATGCCAGAATAAAATGCATAGATGAATCATTGTATAAATTGGAGCATGGAAAACTTTCTCACTATGTCTCACATCCTGAAACAATGAAGGAAAATATTAATATATTTGACTACATAGAGTTTTTAAACTAATCTGCTTAGTAATGTTAAGCATAAGTCACATTTAAGTGTAGTAAAACTAAATATAAGTAAACATGAGTAAAAATTAAGCATGAAGCAAAATTAAGGGAAGGGCAGAGAAAGATGGCAGAACAGAAGGCTCCACTAACCATTCTCCCTGCAAGGACACCAATTTAACAACTGTCTACAAAAAAAGCACCTTTATAAGAACTAAAAATCGGCCGGGCGCGGTGGCTCAAGCCTGTAATCCCAGCACTTTGGGAGGCCGAGACGGGCGGATCACGAGGTCAGGAGATCGAGACCATCCTGGCTAACACGGTGAAACCCCGTCTCTACTAAAAATACAAAAACTAGCCGGGCGAGGTGGCGGGCGCCTGTAGTCCCAGCTACTCCAGAGGCTGAGGCAGGAGAATGGCGTGAACCCGGGAGGCGGAGCTTGCAGTGAGCTGAGATCTGGCCACTGCACTCCAGTCCGGGCGACAGAGCGAGACTCCATCTCAAAAAAAAAAAAAAAAAAAAAGAACTAAAAATCAAGTGTGAACTCACAGTACCTGGTTTTAACTTCATATTGCTGGAAGAGGCATTGCAGAGGTAGGAAAAATAGTGTTGAATCACAAACACCATCCCTGCCCCATTCCCAAGCAGCTGTGGCATGGTGCGAAGAGTGATTCTGTGCACTGGAGAGAGGCAAGTGCAACAATTGTGAGGCATTGAACTCAGTGCTGCCCTGTTAGAGCAGAAAACAAAAAGGGACAAAGCTCAGCTGATGCCCATCAATGGAAGGCTACATAAACAAGTTCTAGCCAGTGGGAAATCGCCAATCCCAGCAGTCAGAACCTGCAAGCCTCACCGCCACAGGCTAAAGTGTTCCAGGGCCCTAAATAACTTGAAAGGCGATCTAGGCTTCAAGGGCTGCAACTCCTAGGCAAGTTCCAGTGCTGAACTGGGCTCATAGCAGTGGGCTGTGGGGGCACATGACCTACTGAGACACCAGCTGGAGCAATTAAGGGAGGGCTGGCATTACCCCTTCCCTACACCCAGGCTGCAGAGTTTGTAGTTCTAACAAAGAATACTTACTTCCACTTGAGGAGAGGAAAGGGAAGAGTGGGAGAACTTTGTCTTGCACCCTGGATACCAGCTCAACCACAGTAGAATAGGGTACCAGTCACAGCTGTGAGGCCCCCTTTCCAAGCCTTGGCTCCTGGACATTTCTAGACACACATGGGTTCAGAAGGGAACCCAGTACCTTGAAAGGAAGAACACAGCCCTGCCAGGAATCATCAGCTGCTAACTGAAGAGCCCTTGGGCCCTGAATAAGAAGCAGTGATACCCAGGCAGTATGTCATGGTGAGATTCTGAGATGTTCTGGCTTTAGGTGAGACTCAGCACATTACCATCTGTGTGGCTAAGGAGCAAGACTCCTGCTGGAGAAAAGCAGAGGGAAAAGTAAAGGGGACTTTATTTTGCACCTTAGGTATCGGGTTGGCCACAGGGGAGTAGAGCACCAAGCAAGCTCTTGGGGTCCTCAATTCAAGGACTTGGCTTTTTTATGGTGATATGGCTTGGATCTGTGTCTTTACCCAAATCTCATGTTCGGCTGTAATTCCTTTTTTTTTTTTTTTTT
>NW_012117377.1:9356291-9375610 GCF_000951035.1 Colobus angolensis palliatus | reverse complement strand
CCCGGCTAGTTTTTTGTATTTTTAAGTAGAGACGGGGTTTCACCGTGTTAGCCAGGATGGTCTCGATCTCCTGTCCTCGTGATCCGCCCGTCTCGGCCTCCCAAAGTGCTGGGACCACAGGCTTGAGCCACCGCGCCCGGCCATTCGGCTGTAATTCCTAAAGTTGGAGGTGGGGCCTGGTGAGAGGTGACTAGATCGTGGGGGTGGTTTCTCATGAATAATTTAACACTATCCCCCCTTGGTATTGTCATCACCATAGTGAGTGAGTTCTCATGAGATCTGGTTATTTAAAAGCATGTAGCCTCTCCCCCATCTTTCTCTTGCTGCTATGGCCGTGTGACATGCCTGCTCCCCCTTCATCTTCCGCCATGACTGTAAGTTTCCTGAGGCCTCCCCAGAAGCTGAGTAGCTGCCAGCATTCTGCTTCCTGTACAGCCCGTGGAACCCTGAGCCAGTTGAGCCTCTTTTTATTATACGTTAACCAGTTTCAGATATTTGTTTATGGCAATGCAAGAACAGCCCAATACAGAAAATTGGTACTGAGGAGTGGGGCATTGCTATAAAGATACCTGAAAATGTGAAGTGACTTTGAAACTGGGTAACAGACAGAAGTTGGAGGAGTTTGCAGGGTTCAGAAGAAGACAGGAAGATGATGGAAAGTTTGGAATATCCTACAGATTGGTTAAATGGTTGTGTCCAAAGTGCTGATAGTGATAGGGACATGAAAGTCCAGGCTGTCAGATGGAAATGAGGAGCTTATTAAGAAATGGAGCAAAGGTCACTTTCTTTATGCCTTAGCAAAGAACTTGGCTGCTTTGTATATCTGCCCTAGAAATTTGTGGAGCTTTGAACTTGAGAATGATGATTTAGTGTATCTGGTGGTAGAAATTTCTGAACAACAAAACATTCAAGAAGTAGAGTGGCTACTTCCAAAAACCTGTGCTCATATGCATGAGCAAAGAAATGATCTAAAGTTAGAATTTATATTTAAAGGGGATGCAGAGCATAACAGTTTGGAAAATTTGCAGCATGGTCATGTGGTAAACAAGAAAAGCCCCAAAACTGGCTAGCCATATGCAGAAAACTGAAACTGGACCCCTTCCTTACACCTTATATAAATTTAACTCAAGATGGATTAAAGACTTACATGTAAAACCCAAAACCAGAAAAACCCTAAAAGAAAACCTAGGCGCTACCATCTAGGACATAGGCATGGGCAAAGACTTCATGACTAAAACACCAAAAACAATTGCAACAAAAGCCAAAGTTCACAAATGGGATCTAATTAAACTAAACAGCTTCTGCACAGCAAAAGAAACTATCAATCATCAGAGTGAACAGACATCTTACAGAATGGGAGAAGATTTTTACAATCTACCCACCTGACAAAGGTTTAATATCCAGAATCTACAAGGAACTTAAACAAATCTACAAGAAAAAAGCCCATCAAAAAGTGGGCAAAGCATATGAACAGATACTTCTCAAAAGAAGACATTTATGTGACCAACAAACATATCGAGAAAAGCTCAACATCACTGATTGTCAGAGAAATGCAAATCAAAACCATAATGAGATACCATCTCATGCCAGTCAGAATGGCAATTTTTTTTTTTTTTTTTTTTTTTTGAGACGGAGTCTCGCTCTGCTGCCCAGGCTGGAGTGCAGTGGCCGGATCTCAGCTCACTGCAAGCTCTGCCTCCCGGGTTCACGCCATTCTCCTGCCTCAGCCTCCCGAGTAGCTGGGACTACAGGCGCCCGCCACCTCGCCTGGCTAGTTTTTTGTATTTTTTTAGTAGAGACGGGGTTTCACCGTATTAGCCAGGATGGTCTCGATCTCCTGACCTCGTGATCCGCCTGCCTCGGCCTCCCAAAGTGCTGGGATTACAGGCTTGAGCCACCGCGCCCGGCAGAATGGCAATTTTTAAAAAGTCAGGAAGCAACGGATGTCATAGAGGATGTGGAGAAATAGGAATGCTTTTACACTGTTGGTGGGAGTGTAAATTAGCTCAACCATTGTGAAAAACAGTATGATGATTCCTCAAGGGTGCAGAACCAGAAATACCATTTGACCCAGCAATCCCATTACTGGGTATATACCCAAAGGAATATAAATCACTGTACTATAAAGACACATGCACACATATATTTATTGCAGCACTATTTACAATAGCAAAGACATAGATCAAACCCAAATGCCCATCAATGATAGACTGGATAAAGAAAATGTGGCACATACACACCATAGAACCCTATGCTGCCATAAAAAGGAATGAGATAATGCCCTTTGCAGGGACATGGATGAAGCTGGAAGCCATCATCCTCAGCAAACTGACACACAGGAAGAGAAAACCAAACACTGCATGTTCTCACTCATAAGTGGGAGTTGAACAATGAGAACACGTGGACACAGAGAGGACACACACCAGGGCCTGCTGGGGGCTGTGGGGTGAGAGGAGGGAACTTAGAAGATGGGTCAATAGGTGCAGCAAACCACCATGACACACGTATACCTATGTAACAAACCTGCACATTCTGCATGTGTATTCCTTTTTTTTTTTTTTTTTAAGAAGAAACCAAAAAAGAAAAAGTCCATTTTCAGGGGAGGAATTCAAGCATGCTATAGAAATTTGCATGAGTAAAAATGAGTCAAGTGCTGATAGCTAAGACAATAGGGAAAAGGCCTCAAAAGCATTTCAGAGACTTGGCAAGAGGCTCTCCCATCACAGGCCCAAAGGCCTAGGAGGGAAAAATGGTTTTATGGACCCTGACCAGGGCTCACCCTGCACAGCCTTGGAACACAGCTCCCTGCATCCCGGCCGTTCCAGCTCCAGCCTTGGCTCAGAAAGGCCCAGGCACAGTCCAGGCCACTGCTTCAGAGGGTGCAGGCTGTAAGTCTGGTGGCTTCCACGTGGTGGTAAGCCTGTTGGTGTACAGAATACAAGAGTTGAGGCCTGGAAGCCTCCTCCTAGATTTCAGAGAATATATGGGAAAGCCTGGGTATTTAGGTAGAAGCCTGCTACAGAGGCAGATCCCACATGGGGAACCTCTACTAGGGCAGTGTGGAGGGGAAATGTGCAGCCCCCACACAGAGTCCCCACCAGGGCACTGCCTAGTGGAGTTGTAAGAAGGGGGCCACCGTCCTGTAGACCCTGGAATGGTAGATCCACTGGCAGCTTGCTCCCTGCATCTGGAAAAGCTGCAGGCAATCAACACCAGTTCATGAGATCAGCCACTGGGGGCAAACCCTGCAAAGTCACGGGTGGAGCCGCCCAGGGTCTTGGGAGACCATCCCTGGCACCAGTGTGCTATGGATTTGAGACATAAAGTCAAAAGAGATTATTTTGGAGCTTTAAGATTTATGACTGCCCTGCTGGGTTTCAAACTTGCATGGGGCAAGGAGCCCCTTTCTTTTGGCCAATGTCTCCCTTTTACAGAAGGAGTATTTACCCAATGCCTATATCCCCATTGTATCTTGGGAGTAACTAACTTCTTTTTGATTTTACAAGTTCATAGGTGGAAGAGGCTTGCTTTGTCACAGATGAGAATTTGGACTTTGGACTTTTGAGTTAATGCTGGGACGAGTTTAGACTTTGGGGCACTGTTGGGAAGGCATGATTGTGTTTTGCAATGTAAGAATAAATTAACACAGATGGCATTTCTGGATGTGCCCTGGACCAGAGGGGAGCCTGTTGCGCTGAAGGGTGAGTCTAGGTCAGGCAAAATTTACCACAAGCTGAATGGAGAGCCCTTGGGCCTTCAGGGGACATCAGCGGCAGTCTTGCAGTACTGCCCATGGGCCGGTGGCGGTGGCTGTGGGGTGAGGCTCCTCTGCCTTTGGAAAAGAGAGGAAGAGTGGGAAGGACTAATCTTGTGGCTGGAGTGCTAGCTCAGCTGCAGAACAATATCACACTAGGTAGTCTTCTAAGGTTTTTGACATTAGTCCCTGCCTCCCGGACAGCACCTCTGGACATTTCCCTGGCCTGGAGGAGCTCACCACGCTGAAGGAACAAACAGGCTTGGCTGACTTTGCCACATGCTGATTGTGGAGCCCCAGAGCTTTGAGCAAACAAAGGCTGTAGCGAGAAAGGAGTTACAGCAGGCCTTGGGTAAGACCCAGTTCTGTGCTTGTTTTGGGACTGACCCAGCACAGCTTTAGAAGTAGTGGCCATAGGGGTACTTGTGTCACTCCACTGCCAGCTCCAGGTGGCTGAGAACAGAGAGAGACTGTTTAGAAGAAAGTAAAAAAAGAAAACCAGAGTCTTTGCCTTGTAAATCAGAGAATTCTTCCAGATCTTGTGCAAGACCATCAAGGCAGTACTTCCATGAGTCTACAAGAACCACAGCATTAGTGGGCTTCGGGTGCCCCCTAAAGCGGATACAACTTAGATCATAACACCCAAGTCCTTTTGAATATCTGAAAAGCCTTCCCAAGAAGAATGGGAACAAACAAGCTCAGACTATAAAGATTACAATAAATACCTAATTATTTAATGTCTAGGCACAGACAAACATTTACAAGTATCAAGATCATCCAGGAAAACATGACCTCACCAAATGAACTAAATAAGGCAACAGAGATCAATCCTGGAGAAACAGAGATATGTGGCCTTTCAGACAGATAATTCAAAGTAGATGTGTTAAAGGAATGCAAAGAAATTCAAGATAATACAGAAAAGGAATTCAGAATTCTATCAGATAAATTTAATAAAGCAGTTGAAATAATTAAAAAGAATCAAGCAGAAATCCTAGAGGTGAAAAATGCACTTGGCTTACTAAAACATGCATTAGAGTTTGTTAATAGCAGAATTGATCAAGCAGAAGAAAGAATTAGTGAGGATAAAGACAAGCTGTTTTAAAATATTCAGTCAGAGGAGACTAAAGAAAAAAAGAATAAAAAAGAATGAGGCACATCTATAAGATCTAGAAAATAGCCTCAAAAGGGCAAATCTGAGAATTGTTGGCTATAAAGAGGAGGTAGAGAAAGATAGAGGTAGAAAGTTTATACAGAGAAATAACACAGAACTCCCCAAACCTAGAGAAACATATCAATATCCAACTAAAGAAGGTTACATATCAGAACATCAAGCAGACTTAACCCAAAGAAGACTACTTCAAGGCATTTAATAGTCAAACTCCCAAAGGTCAACAATAAAGAAAGGATCCTAAAAGAAGCAAGAGAAAAGAAACAACACTCAATAGAGCTTCAGTATGTCTGGCAGCAGACTTTTTAGTGGAAACCTTATAGGCCAGAAGAGAATGGCATGATTTATTTAATGTGCTGAACAAGAAGGGGAAAAAAAAAAGAAAAAAAAAAACGACTTTTATCCCAGAGTAGTGTATCTGGCAAAGATATCCTTCAAATATTTGAAGAATATTTGGGAGGGAGAAATATGACTTTCCCAGATAAACAAAAGCTAAGAGATTTCATCAACACCAGAACTGTCCTCCAAGAAATGCCAAAGGGATTACTTCAATCAGAAAGAAAAGAATGTGGCCGGGCACAGTGGCTCACACCTGTAATCCTTGCACTTTGGGAGGCCAAGGTGAGTGGATCACCTGAAGTCAGGAGTTCAAGACCAGCGTGGCCAACATGGTGAAACCTCATCTCTACTAAAAATACAGAAAGTAGCTGGATGTGGTGGTGGGCACTTGTAATCCCAGCTACTCTGGAGGCTGAGGCAGGACAATTGCTTGAACCCAGGAGGTGGAGGAGGTTGCAGTGAGCAGAGATCATACCACTGCACTCCAGAGAAAGAAAAGAAAAGAAAAGAAAGAAAGAGAAAGAAAGGAGAGAGAGAGGGAGGGAGGGAGGGAGGGAAGGAAGGAAGGTTGGTTTGTTGGTTAAGGGGCAATAAGAAATCATCTGAAGGCACAAAACTTACTGTTAATAGTAAAGACACAAAGAAGCACAGAATAACACTGTTACTGTGGTGTGTAAATTACTATTTTTAAACATTTATTTATTTTTACTAGAAAGTCAAGGCCAATGTGTAAATTATTCTTAAGAAGAAAAATTAAATGATGTCCCAGCACCTACATAGCACCAGCCTCTCCCCAAGAGTCTCCCCAGCAAAAAGGGCCTCCCAGACCCTACTATTGTTGGTGAGTTGTTTTGTCTTCATATATAGGATGGACTTCATATTCTCATTTTCAGTGGTTGTAGCATGGATAAACAACCCTCTATTGGTATAGTTCCATATGCTTGTGGTCAATAGCTATGCCACAATTAGTCCTTTAGTCTTAATCTATGCTGATAAGCAAATATTCAAGATTGTTCAGACTCTTTGGAGGAGAGTAATTAAGGTTTATCAAAAGTGATGAAAATTTGCAACTAGAAATGCATTTGATAGTCCCCCAAATAGTTTTACATGTTGCATAGGGTATTTCTCTGAATACATTCATTCAAGGTTATTACCAACATTGTGTTGTATCAATTATAACAATCTTTGTAATATGATTAATACGATTAGCAAATGCAATTGAGTAAATTGTGCACATCAATCATAAGTCTATAAGGATTTTGTTTCTTTGCTTTCTTTCTTTTTTTTTTTTTTGAGACAGAGTCTTGCTCTGTCACCCAGGCTGGCATGCGGTGGCTCCATCTTGGCTCACTGCAAGCTCCACCTCCCAGGTTCCCACCATTCTCCTGCCTCAGCTTCCCGAGTAGCTGGGACTACAGGTGCCTGCCACCACACTCGGCTAGTTTTATGTATTTTTAGTAGAGACAGGGTTTCACTGTGTTAGCCAGGATGGTCTCGATCTCCTGACCTCATGATCCACCCGCCTCGGCCTCCCAAAGTGCTGGGATTACAGGCGTGAGCCACCGCGACTGGCCACACTATTCTCGTTTGTATATAAATATCCCGTTTTATTTGTCACACTTTTTTGATCTCCCATATGTATCTCCAATTCCCAACTTTGTTATTTCTTTGTTTTTATTTTCACTTATTTATATATATATATATTTTTGAGACAGGATTTCTCTCTGTGCCCCAGCCTGGGGTGCAATGGCACAATCATGTCTCACTGCTCCCTCGACCTCCTGGGCTCAAATGGTCCCCCCACCTCAGCCTCTGAATAGCTGGGATTACAGGCACATGCCACCACACCTGGCTAATTCAAAACATTTTTTTTGTAGAGACATGGTCTGACTATGTTGCTGAGGCTGGTCTCAAACTCCTCGGGCTCAAGTACTCCTCCTGCCTTGGCCTCTCAAAGTGTTGGATTATAGGTATGAGCCTTCCTTCCTGATCTGACTTTATCATTTCTATAAAATTCAGTCTTTATTTCAAATATTGTATCTTTGTTTTCCCTCTTCTCTACTTCTGAATTTTCAACATGATTTAAATTAGACCTGCTCATTTGATTATTTGTATCTCCTAATCTCTTTCATATATTTTAGATCTCTCTGCTTTCTCAGCTGCATTCTAAACATTTTATTCAGCCAAGTAGCTTAGTTATCATTTTACCTGAAGTCTGTATCAACTGCCATTTAACAATTCAATTCATTTTCATGGCTCTGATGCCAGTTTCTTTCTTTTTTATATTTTTATGTTGATACATAATATATGTACATATTTATGTCATATGTATAATATTTTGTTATATGCATACACTGTATAATGATCAAGTTGGTGTATGGGGTATTCATCAACTCAAATTTTTATTTTAAATTTTACAGAAATTTTTTGGAGATAGGGTTTCACTCCGTCACCCGGGCTGGAGTGCAGCAGTGTAATCATGGCTCACTGTAGTCTCAACCCCCTGGGCTGAAGAAATTTTCCCACCTCAGCCTCCTAAGTAACTGGGACTGCAGGCGCATACCACCACACCTGGCTGATTATTATTTTTGTAGAGATGGGATATCACTCTTGCTTAGGCTAGTCTCAAAATCCTGGCCTCAAATATCCCACTCCCTTGACCTCCCAAAGTGCTGGGATTACAGGAATGAGCTAGAGTGTCCAGCCTGTTTATTATTTCTATGTGTTGGAAACCTTTCAGTTCTCTATTCAAGCTATTTTGAAATATACAATACATTGTAATATATAGTCAGTTACTCTGCTATCAAATAATAAAACATTTCTTTTATCTAACTGTATGTTTGTACCCATTAACAACCTCTCTTCTTCCATCAGCACCCATCTACACATACTTCTCAGTCTCTGCTAGCTATCATTTTTCTATCTCCATGAGATCAACTTTTTTTGCTCCCACATATAAGTGAAACTATTCAATATTTGTCCTTCTGTGCCTGGCATATATCACTTAACATAATGGCATCCATTTATATCCATGTTGCTGCAAATAACAAAATTTCAGTTTTTTTAAAGGCATAATAGTAGTTTATTGTGCACATACACTACATTTTCATTCATTGATGGACAATTTGGTTGATCTCATGTCTTTGCTATTGTAAATACTGTTGTGATAAACATGCAAATGTAGGCATCCCTTTGATATATGGATTTCCTTTTCTTTCGATAAATGCCCAGTAGTGGGATTGCTAGATGCTATGGTAGTTTTGTTTTTTTTTTTTCTTTTTTTCTTTTTTTGTAGAAATCTCTGTTCTCTTTTTCCATAGTGGCTGTACTGACTTACATTGCCACCAACAGTATATGAGTTTTATTTTCTCCACATTCTTGCCAACATCTCTTATGTTTTCCTTTTAATAATAGTCATTTTAACTAGGGTAAGATGATATCTCATTCTGGTTTTGATTTATATTTCCCTTGTGTCTGGTAATGTTGAGCATTAAAAAAAAGCCTGTTAGCCATTTGCACTTCTTCTTTTGAAAAATGTCTATTTATGTCCTTTGCGCACTTTTTAATGTGATTGCTTTTTACTATTTGAGTATATTTTGGATGTTAGTTCTTTGTCAGATGAATAGTTTGCAAATATTTTCTCCCATTCAACAAGTTGTTTCTTTGCTACATTGATTGTTTTCTCTGCTTTGTAGGTTTTTTTTTTTTTTTTTGAGACGGAGTCTTGCTCTGTCGCCCGGGCTGGAGTGCAGTGGCCGGATCTCAGCTCACTGCAAGCTCCGCCTCCCGGGTTCACGCCATTCTCCTGCCTCAGCCTCCCAAGTGGCTTGGATTACAGGCACCCGCCACCTCGCCCGGCTAGTTTTTTTGTATTTTTTAGTAGAGACGGGGTTCACCGTGTTCGCCAGGATGGTCTCGATCTCCTGACCTCGTGATCCGCCCGTCTCGGCCTCCCAAAGTGCTGGGATTACAGGCTTGAGCCACCGTGCCCGGCCAGGATTTTTATTTAATAATATTTTCCCACTTGTCTGCTTTTGTTTTTGTTTTCATTGTGTGTGTTTTTGATGTCTTAGCCATAAAATATTTGCCTAAACTAATGTTCTGAAGTGTTTTCTGTGTATTTTTATCTAATAGTTTTATAGTTTCAGGTCTTATGTATAAGTTCATAATTCATCTTCAGTTGCTTTTTGTTTATCAAAATCAACTGAGAGAAATAAGGGTCGTTTCATACTTTTGCATGTAGATATCCAGTTTTCCCAGCACCATTAATTGAAAATAGTGTCCAACACCCAGTGTATGTTCTTGGAGCCTTTGTAGAAAACCAGTTGGCTGTAAATATATGGATTTATTTCTCAGTTCTATACTCTGTTCCATTGGACTATGTGTCTCTTTTAAACTCAATACCATGCTATTGTTGTTACTTTTGCCTTTTAATATATTTTATTTACTTTTCTTTTTCTCTTTTTCTTTCTTTTGGTTTTAATTTTTGTGGGTACATAGTAGGTATACATATTTATGGGGTACATGAGATGGGGTGTGATACAGGCATGCAATGTGAAATAATCACAGCATAGAGAACGGGGCATCTGTCCCCTCAAGCATTTATCCTTTGAATCACAAACAATCTATTACACCCTTTAAATTATTTTAAAATGTACAATTAAATTATTATTGACTATAGCCACCCTGTTGTGGCATCAAATAGTAGGTCTTATTCATTGCTTCTAATTATTTTTTGTATCCGTTAACAATCCTCACCTCCCCCCAACACACATCCTTCAATGACCCTTCCAGTCTCTGGAAACCATCCTTCTATTCTCTATCTCCATGGATTCAATTGTTTTGATATTTAGATCTCACAAATAAGTGAGAACATATGACATTTATCTCTCTGTGCCTGGATTATTTAATTAAACATAATGATGTCCAGTTCCATTCATGTTGTTGCAAAGGACTAGATCTCATTCTTTTTTTTTTTTTTTTTTTTTTTTTAAAAATTTTCCTTTTTTCCCTTTTTTTTTTTTTTTTTTTTTTTTTTTTTTTTTTGCTTAATAATACTCCATTGTGTACATGTACCATGTTTTTAAGATTTATTTTTTATTTCAATATGCCTTTGGGGAACAACTGGTGTTTAGTTACATGAATAAATTCTTTAGTGGTGATTTCCGAGATTTTGGTTCACCTATCACACAAGTAGTGTACACTGTGCCCAATGTGTAGTCATTTATCCCTCACCCTCCTTCCACCCTTTCCCCCAAGTTCCCAAAGTCCATCGTATCATTCTTATGCCTTTGTGTTCTCATAGCTTAGCTCCCACTTATGAGTGAGAACATACGATGTTTGGTTGTCCGTTCCTGAGTTACTTTACTTAGAATAATAGTCTCCAATTCCATTCAGGTTGCTGCAAATGCCATTATTTCATTCCGTTTTATGACTGAGGTAGTATTCCATGGTATATATATACCACATTTTCTTTATCCATTCGTTGGTTGATGGGACTTTTTTTTTGCAGTTATGAATTGTGCTGCTATAAACATGCATGTGCAAGTATCTTTTTCATATAATGACTTCTTTTCCTCTGGGTAGATACCCAGTGGGATTGCTGGATCAAGTGGCAGATCTACTTTTAGTTCTTTAAGGAATCTCCACGTTGCTTTCCATCCTGGTTGTACTGGTTTACATTCCCATCAGCAGTGTAAAAGTATTCCCATTTCACCACATCCACGCAAACATATATTATTTTTTTATTTTTTTATTATGGCCATTCTTGCAGGAGTGAGGTGGTATTGCATTGCAGTTTCGATCTCCATTTCCCTAATAAATAGTGATGTTGAGCATTTTTCCATAGCTTCTTGGCCATTTGTCGATCTGTTTTTGAGAATTCATGTCCTTAGCCCACTTTTTGATGGGATTATTTGTTTTGTTCTTGCTGATTTCTTTGTAGATTCTGGATATTAGTCTTTTGTTAGTTGTAGAGATTGTGAAAATTTTCTCCCACTCTGTAAGTTGTCTGTTAACTCTGCTGATTCTTTTGCTCTGCCAAAGCTTTTTAGTTTAATTAAGTCCCACCTATTTATCTTTGTTTTTGTTGCATATGCTTTTGGGTTCTTGGTCATAAAGTTTTTGCCTAAGTCAATGTCTAGAAGGGTTTTGCTTTTTTTTTATGGTGCCAATTTTAAACAGTTTTTATTTAAGACACTGATTTTCTGGTTAAAATACAGTATTTATAAAGTGCAATGTTGGCCGGGCGCGGTGGCTCAAGCCTGTAATCCCAGCACTTTGGGAGGCCGAGACGGGAGGATCACGAGGTCAGGAGATCGAGACTAACACGGTGAAACCCCGTCTCTACTAAAAAAAATACAAAAACTAGCTGGGCGAGGTAGCGGGCGCCTGTAGTCCCAGCTACTCCGGGAGGCTGAGGCAGGAGAATGGCGCGAACCCGGGAGGCAGAGCTTGCACTGAGCTGAGATCCGGCCACTGCACTCCAGCCTGGGTGACAGAGCGAGACTCCGTCTCAAAAAAAAAAAAAAAAAATGCAATGTTATTTCCTTGCCCTGTGCGTATGTTCCATATTCAAGTATTGAGAATGCCCAGTAACTTACTATAGTAGCTGGACTTTTAAAAACTGCCACAGAATTTGCTACAAATTTAGGTCCTACAATGTTTTGAAATGTGTGGAACAATGCTACATCTATACTTGGGCTGGCTTAATCAACCTCTTCCATGGTGGGCCCTGAGGAAGCACCATCAGAGGGAGGAGCTCCACCACCAGGGAGTCCCCCAGGCGTTCCTCCTGGCATGCCTCCTGCACTCGGGTACACTTGGTAATGATGGGGTTACGGACTTTCTCCAGCTCTTTCTGCTGATGTTCAAATTCTTCCTTCTCGGCAGTCTGATTCTTATCGAGACAGTTGATAATTTTATTATACTTGTCCAGAATCTTCTGTTTGTCTTCATCATGAATCTTGCCTTGAAGTTTCTCATCTTGGACAGTTGCTTTCATGTTGAATGCATATGACTCAAGTGAATTCTTAGATGATACTTCATCCCTCTGCTTCTCATCTTCAGCTTTGCACTTCTCAGCTTCCTGGACTATACATTCAATGTCTTCCTTGCTCAAACGGCCCTTGTCATTAGTGATAGTAATCTTGTTCTCTTTTCTTATACTCTTGTCCACAGCAGACATTGAGGATACCACTGGCATCAATGTCAAAAGTGACTTCAATCTGAGGAACATCACAGGAAGGTGCAGGAAGTATGCCTGTGAGTTCACACTTGCCAAGCAGGTTGTTATCCTTGGTCGTGGCACACTCACCTTCATAAACCTGAATAAGCACACCAGGCTGGTTGTCAGAATAGGTAGTGAAGGTCTGTGTCTGCTTGGTAGGAATGGTGGTATTACGCTTGATGAGGACAGTGATGACTCCACCAGCAGTTCCAATACCAAGGGAAAGAAGAGAGACATCTAAGAGCACCAAATCTTGGACATTTTCAGACTTGTCTCCAGATAGGATGGCTACCTGGACAGCTGCACCATAAGCAAGAACTTCATCAGGATTGATGCTCTTATTTGGTTCTTTTCCATTGATGAAGTCTTGGAGAAGCTTCTGGATCTTGGGGATATGAGTAGAACCACCAAACAGGACAATATCATGAATCTGTGACTTGTCCAGTTTGGCATCTTGAAGGGCTTTCTCTGTGGGGTCTAGGGTGCTATGGAACAGCTCGGCATTCAATTCTTCAAACTGGGCATGGGCACTGGACGTATAGAAGTCGATTCCTTCACAGAGAGAATCAATGTCAATACTGGCCTGGGTGCTGGAAGAGAAAGTATGCTTAGCATGTTCACAAGCAGTACGGAGGCATCTTACAGCTCTCTTGTTCTCAGTGATGTCCTTCTTATGCTTGCACTTGAACTCAGCAATCAAATGGTTGACATTCAGTTGTCAAAGTTTTCTCCACCCAAGTGGGTGTTCCTGGCTGTAGATTTGACCTCAGAGATTCCATCCTCAGTAGTGAGGACGGACACGTCAAAAGAGCCACCTCTCAGGTCAAAGATCAGCACGTTTTTTTCAGCTCCAACCTTTTTATCTAAGCCCATAAGGAATAGCAGCAACAGTTGGCTCATTGATAATTCTAAGTCCATTGAGACCAGCAATAGTTCCAGCATCTTTGGTAACCTGACGCTGAAAGTCATTAAAGTAAGCTGGCACTGTGACCACAGCATTGTTAACAGTATTGCCAAGGTATGCTTCTGCAATTTCCTTCATCTTTATCGGAACCATAGAGGGCACCTTCTCTGGGTAGAAGCTTTTGGTCTCTGCCTTGTATTCTACTTGGACCTTGGGCCCGCCAGCATCATTCACCGACATGAGGGGCCAATGCTTCATATCAGACTGGATAACAGCATCATCAAATCTGCATCCAATTAGACGTTTGGCATCAAAAACCATGTTGGTGGGGTTCCTTGCAACTTGATTCTTGTGGCATCACGGATCAATCGTTCAGTGTCTGTAAAGGTGACACAGCTTGGAGTGGTTCCGTTTCCCTGATCATTGGCAATTATCTCTACTTTTCTGTGCCGGAAAACACCCACACAAGAGTAGGTGGTGCCAAGATCAACATCAACTGCAGGTCCCTTCGACATAGTTGCTGGTGTGTAGGCCTGGCTCCAACTATAAAGAAAGACACAGAAACCCTGAGAGCTGCAGGTGGGTTCAGTGACAGAAGGGTTTTTTCTTGTTTTTTTTTTTTTTTGAGACGGAGTCTTGCTCTGTCGCCCAGGCTGGAGTGCAGTGGCCGGATCTCAGCTCACTGCAAGCTCCGCCTCCCGGGTTCATGCCATTCTCCTGCCTCAGCCTCCAGAGCAGCTGGGACTACAGGTGCCCGCCACCTCGCCCGGCTAGTTTTTTTTGTGTGTGTATTTTTAGTAGAGACGGAGTTTCACCGAGTTAGCCAGGATGGTCTCGATCTCCTGACCTCATGATCCGCCCGTCTCGGCCTCCCAAAGTGCTGGGATTACAGACTTGAGCCACCGCGCCCGGCCGGATTGATTTTTTTATAAGGGGAGAGGTGAGGATTCAGTTTCATTCTTCTACATGTGGCTTGCCGGTTATCCCAGCACCGTTTGTTGAATAGGGTGTCCTTTCCTCACTGTATGTTTTTGTTTGGTTTTTTGAAGATCAGTTGGCTGTAAGTATTTCTCTTTACTTCTTCGTTCTCTATACTATTCCATTGGTCTAGGTGCCTATTTTTATACCAGTACCTTGCTGTTTTGGTGACCATGGCCTTACAGTATAGTTTGAAGTTGGGTAATGTGATGCTTCCAGATTTGTTCTTTTTGCTTCATCTTGCTTTGACTATGCAGGCTCTTTCTTGGTTCTCAAGTGATCCTCCTGCCTTGGCCTCCCAAAGTTCTGGGATTACAGGCATGAAACACTGCACCCAGCGTTTGCCCACTTTTAAATGAGGTTTTGGGGGGGGTTTTGTTGTTGTAAATTTGTTTGAGTTCTTTATAGATGCTGAATATTAGACATTTGTCAGATGCATAGTTCACAAATATTCCCTCCCATTCTGTAGATTGTTCACTCTGTTGATAGTTTATTTTGATAGGCAGAAGCTCATAAGTTTAATTAGATCCCATTTGTTAATTTTTGCTTTTGTTGTTTTTGCTTTTGGCGTCTCCATCAAAAAATTTTGCTCATTCTTATGTCCAGAATAGTATTGCCTAGATTGTCTTCCAGGGATTTTATAGTTTTGGGTTTTACATTTAAGTTTTTAATCAATCTTAAGTTAATTTTTGTATATCTTGTAAAAAAAAAAAAAAAGAGGTCCAGTTTCAGTCTTCTGCATGTGGCTACCAGTTATTCAAGCACAATTTATTCAATAGGGAGTTCTTTCCCTATTGCTTGTTTTTGTCAGCTTTGTTTGAAGATCAGATGTTTGTAGGTGTGTGGCCCTATTTCTGGGTTCTCTATTCAGTTCCACTGGTATGTCTGTCTGTTTTTCTACCAATACCGTGCTGTTTTGATTAATGTAGCCCTCTACTATAAATTGAGTGGTTTGATCCCTCCAGCTTTGTTCTTTTTGCTTAAGATTGCCTTAGCTATTCCGGTTCATTTATGGTTCTGTATGAATTTTAAAATAGATTTTGTTCTAGTTCTGTGGAGAATGTCATTGTTAGTTTAATAAGAATAGCATTGAACCTGTAAATTGCTTTTGGCAATATGGCCATTTTAGTGATACTGATTCTTCCTATCCATGAGCAGGGAATTGTTACTGTTGAGGGTTGTTGTCCAGCATTTTGAACAAATAATTGGACAAAGCACACAAACAAAACAAGGCAGCAAAAGCAGAGATTTATTTTAAATGAAAGTACACTCCACAGAGTCAGGGGAGACTCAAGCAAGCAGCTCAAGAGCGTTGGTTACAGAATATTTTGGGGTTTAAACGCCCTCTAGAGGTTTCCCATTGGTTCACTCTATGCAAATAAAGTAGTGGGCCATGACCAGTCTGGTTGGTTGTGGGAAGGGACCAATCAAAGACACTTGCATTTTCCAACTGCCATGCAGCAACTGCCACAAAGCAAAAGGAGGAATTGAAAGTGGAATAGCCTGTGATGTCCAGTCCGCATGAATCAGCCTTAGGTTCCCTGCCTCCAGACCCTATTCTCCTGCCTCAGAATGTTTTTCCATTTGTTTGTGTCATCTCTGATTTCTTTGGACAGAGCCAAACCATATCACGTGGGTGCATGATTGTTCTTGGTGTCCACTGATGTTTTTCGTCCGGTGCAGCTGCTGGTGCAATTTTGACGTTACCCTGTCGTAACAGCTTGGATCTTGTAAGCTAACACCAAGAACAGCCATGCACCCCCCGTGATGTGGCTGGGCTCTGTGTCCCCACCCAAATCTTATCTCCAGTTGTCATCCCCACATGTCAAGGGAGGGATTACAACTGGGCAGAGGGATCATTGAATCATAGGGGTGGTTTCCCCCATGCTGCTCCTGTGATAGTGAGTGAGTGCTCACAAGATCTAATGGTTTTATAAGTGTTGAAAGTTCCTCCTTCACTCCTTTCTCTCTCCTGCTGCCATGTAAGACATGCCTGCTTCCCCTTCCACCATGATTGTAAGTTTTCTGAGGCCTTCCCAGCCATGTGGAACTGTGAGTCAATTAAACTTTTTCTTTTATAAATGACCCAGTCTTGGGTAATTCTTTCTAGCAGTGTGAAAATGGACTAATTCCACACGTGAGTATTTGGGACCTCACAAGCACACCTGGTGAGGGCTCAAAGCCAGATGGTTTCATTTCCTCTCTCTTGTGCTTCTCTCTGACTGGTAGAAAATTGGTGAATCACAAAAACATATTTAAAATGGCAACTATGTGAGGCTTGCAAATATGGGGGAGTGAACAAAAAAAGTAATATTTAAAAAGTAGAACACAAAAGAGTTTGCACAGTCTTATTTAAGCTGTGCCATACATGTTCATAAACAAGTTTGCAAGATAATTTGAAAATTATTATAGTTTTCAAATACAATGTATTCTTTCAGTTTAAGTTTAAAAGCATGCATTTAGAAACAAATTGATACGTTAAAAAAAGAAAAAAAAACCTTAGCCATCCAAAACCTTCAAATATCCCGAACAAGTCTTTTTGTAAAGGTGTATATAAGTCAGATTTTACTATACTTTGAAAACTTGTAATAAATAATGCAGTTGACAAAATAATCTACACCAACATAGAAATAATCAATTGCTTTTTTATTATTATTATACTTTAAGTTCTAGGGTACATGTGCACAATGTGCAGATTTGTTACATAGGTATACGTGTGCCATGTTGGCTTGCTGCACCCATCAACTCGTCATTTACATTAGGTAATTGTTGTAATACTATATATATAATCACTCATAGTTATATAATATTGTACATATTATTACATAGGTATGCAGGTCCTCAACTAATGTTATTTTGTTCAGTGTCATTTAGTTATGTTGATGAGAAAAAAAATCAATTCCTGGCCAAGGCCACTGTCTGTGTAGAGTTTACAGGTTCTCTCTTTGTCTCTTTGTGTGTGTTTTCTCTAGGTATTCCAGTTTTCCCCCACAACCCAAAGATGTGCACATTCAGTTAACTGGCATGTCTACATTGTCCCAGTAAGAGTGAGTGTCGGCCAGGCATGGTGGCTCACACCTGTAATCCCTGCACTTTGAGAGGAGCAGGCAGATGGATCACCTGAGTTCAGGAGTTCGAGACCAGCCTGGCCAACATGGTGAAATCCCATCTCTACTAAAAATATAAAAATTAGCCAGGTATGGTGGTGTGCACCTGTAGTCCCAGCTACTGGGGAGGTTGAGGCAGGAGAATTGCTTGAACCTGGGAGGTGGAGGTTGCAGTGAGCTGAGATCATGCCATTGCACTCCAACTTGGGTGACAGAGTGAGACTCCATCTCAAAAAAAAAAAAAAAAAAGAATGAGTGTGGGTGAGGGTGTGAGTGTGCCTTACAATGAAATAGAGTCCTGTCCAGGATTGGTTCCTACCTTGCACCCTGAGCTGCTGGGATAGCCTCTGGCTACTTGTGACCCTGAACTACAACTGGTAAGGTGGGAAATGAATGAATGAATTTATAATACATATTATAAAATCAATATGTGTAAAGTACTTAATAACCATGCAAATACACAACAATGAACAATGCAGTAATGGAGTACAGACGCGCTGGACGAGGCTGACATATTTTTTATTTTGAACCCTGAGGTGGTAGGAGGTGCCCTTTGCAATATTTGGTTTCCAAACATGTATTCATTGATTTAACCCATCACCACTGTGACCACCATCACTTACTGACTCACTAAGAATTGGGTAAGTAATTATCTTACATGTTCATAGTGGCATGTTCATAGCTCACTGTAACCTTGAACTCCTGGGCTCAAGAGATCCTCCTGCCTGAGCTGCACAAGTAGCTATATTAACCTTTCTTAAATGTATCCATAGCTCTCATTTATTTCAATGTTTAATATGAGAAGTGTTTTGGATCTTTATTTAGAAACTTGGTGATGTTTTTGTGACCAGAAATATGCTATAGGAACTTAACTCTTTTCAATATCAATTAGCTTTCAGTAAAATTGGTTTAATTATACACATTTTTGCTTAAAGTCCCAGTTTCTGAGAACCTACTGATGATTTAAGTAAGAACTTACTGTACCACTGAACATCTACAATGAGTCAGGCATTGCTGTAAGCACTTACCTTTCAAGAATTCTCTCTGAGGTAGGTTTTAGTATCTTCAATTTAGAGGGCTAAATCATAAACAATCTATAGAATTAAATAAGAAACTAAAACATCCAAAACTACAATATTGAATTAAAAAGGAAGTTACAGTAGCATAGATACTGGACACCTTTGTAGAAAATTTTAAAACTCAAAAAGCTAAACAAGGCATTATTTAGGGATACCTACATAGGTAGGTAAATTATGATGAAAGTCAAAGGTATTATGATTTTTCAGAATTTAAAATGAACAATGATTCTTTTTGGAGAGGCAAAGAGTTATACTTGGGAAGGGCAATACAGCCGGGAAGTTGCATTAAGCAGGTGTTGGTTTTATTTTTCACATATTTATGAAAATTAAATATATGTAATTGACCCTCTGTGTCTGTGGTTTCCACATCAATGAATTCAACCAACCTTGGATCAAATATGTAGTTAGGTTTATAATGGTTGTGTCTGTACTGAACATACACAAGCTTCTTTTTGTCATTACAAAAAATCCAGTACAAAAATTATTCACATAGCATTTTAAATGTATAGGTAATCTAGAGATAATCTATAAGTGTACAGGAAAATGTTCATAGGTTATATGCAAATATTACATCATTTAATATAGGGACTTTGGCATCCAGAATTTTGATATCTGGGGGGAATTCTAGAACCAATTCTCTATGAATACCGAGATGATTGTATGTGTGCATTTGTATGTATAAAATAGTTTGTAATAATTTTTAAAATTTTTTTTTTTTTTTTGAGACAGAGTCTTGCTCTGTCGCCCGGGCTGGAGTGCAGT
>NW_012117377.1:9321952-9354606 GCF_000951035.1 Colobus angolensis palliatus | reverse complement strand
AGCCAGGATGGTCTCGATCTCCTGACCTCGTGATCCGCCCGTTTCGGCCTCCCAAAGTGCTGGGATTACAGGCTTGAGCCACCGCGCCCGGCCTTTTCTTCTATTTTTCTTCTTTTTTTCTTGAGACAGGGTCTCACTCTCACCTAGGCTGGACTGCAAATGGTGTAATTATAGTTCACTGCAACCTTGAATGCCTGGGTTCAAGCTATTCTCTCACGTCAGCCTCTGAGCAGCTAAGACCACAGGCATATGCCACCTGACCTCATCATTTTTAAAAATGTTTTGTAGAGATGGGGTCTTGCTATATTGCCTAGGCTGGTCTTGAACTCCTGGGCTCACCTCAGCCTCTCCCCAAGCATAGGGATTACAGGAATAAGCCAGCATGCCTGGCCTGCTTTTATTTTATTTTTTTTGAGATGGAGCCTTGCTCTGTTGCCCAGGCTAGAGTGCAGTGGTGCGATCTCAGCTCACTGCAAGCTCCGCCTCCCGGGTTCACGCCATTCTCCTGCCTCAGCCTCCTGAGTAGCTGGGACTACAGGCACCTGCCACCAAGCCCGGTTTGTATTTTTAGTAGAGATGGGGCTTTGCCATGTTGGCCAAAATGGTCTCGATCTCCTGACCTCACTATCAGCCCGCCTCAGCCTCCCAAAGTGCTGGGATTACAGGCGCGAGCCACCACGCCCAGCTACTGACCTGTTTTCTTAATGTCTTTTTCAGATTAGTAATTGTTAGTATATTGAAATGGAATTGATTTTTATGTTCATTTATCCTACAAGTTTGCTGAATTCATTTATTAATCCAAATAGTGTGTGTGTGTAATCATTAGCATTTTCTACATGTAAGACCATGTCACAAGATCATATCAGCTACAAATTAAGACAAATTTATTTCTTCCTTGCTGATTTGGATGCCTTGTATTTCTTCTAGCCTAATTGCTCTGACTAGGTCTTCTAATACAATGTTGAACGGAGGTAGTGAAAAGCCCCCTGACAGGCCCCAGTGTGTTTTTTGTCTCCCTGTGTCCATGTGTTCTCATTTTCAGTTCCCGCTTATAAGTGAGAACGTGGGGTGTTTTGTTTTCTGTTCCTGTGATAGTTTGCTGAGGATAATGGCTTCCAGATCCATCTACGTCCCTGCAAAGAACATGATCTTGTTCCTTTTTATGGATGCGTAGTATTCCATGGTGTATATGTACCGCATTTTCTTTATCCAGTCTATCATTTATAGGCATTTGTGTTGATTCCATGTTTTTGCTATTGTGAATAGTGCTGCAGTGAACATGTGTGTGCATATATCTTTATAATAGAATGATTTATATTCCTTTGGGTATATACCCAGTAATGGGATTGCTGGGTCAAATTGGCAAATTGCATTTCTCTAATGATCAATGATGTTAAGCTTTTTTTCACATGTTTGTTGGGTACATAAATGTCTTCTTTTGAGAAGTGTCTGTTCATATCCTTTGCCCACTTTTTGATGGAATTGTTTCTTTTTTTTTCTTGTAAATTTAAGTTCCTTGTAGATTTTGGATATTAGAGCTTTGTCAGATGGATTGATTGCAACATTTTTCTCCCATTCTGTAGGTTTTTCTGTTCACTCTGAAGACAGTTTCTTTTGCTGTGCAGAAGCTCTTTAGTTTAATGAGATCCCATTTGTCAGTCTTTCCTTTTTTGCAATTGCTTTTGATCTTTTTATCATGAAATCTTTGCCTGTGTTTATGTCCTGAATGGTATTGTATAGATTTTCTTCTACAGTTTTTATTGTTTTGGGTTTTACATTTAAGTCTTTAATCCATCTTGAGTTAATTTTTGTATAAGGTGTAAGGAGGAGGCCTCATTTCAATTTTCTGCATGTGGCTAGTCAGTTCTCCCAGCATCATTTAATAAATAGGGAATCTTTTCCCCATTACCTGTTTTTGTCGGGTTTGTCAAAGATCAGATGGATGTAGGTGTGTGGTCTCATATTGGAGTTCTCTTCTGTTTCATTGGTCTATGGTTCTCTACGCTGTTTCATCGGTCTGTGGTTCTCTGCGCTGTTTCATTGGTCTGTGGTTCTCTGCGCTGTTTCATCGGTCTGTGGTTCTCTGTGCTGTTTCATCGGTCTATGTGTCTGTTTTTGTATCAGTACCTTGCTGTTTGACCTTGTAGTATAGTTTGAAGTCAGGTAGCGTGATGCTCCAGCTTTATTCTTTTTGCTTAGAATTGTCTTGGCTATTCGGGCTCTTTTTTGCTTCCATATGAATTCTAAAATAGTTTTTTTCTAGTTCTATGAAGAATGTCAATGGTAGTTTCATGGAAAAAGAATTTAATATATAAATTACTTTGGGCACTATGGACATTTTCATAATATTGATTCATCCTATCCATGAGCATGGAATGTTTTTCCATTCGTTTGTGTGCTCTCTGATTTCTTTTAGCAGTAGTTTGTAGTTCTCCTTGAAGAGGTTCTTCACTTCCCTTGTTAGTGTATTCCTAGATATTTTATTCTCTTTGTAACAATTTTGAACAGTTCATTCATTCATAATTTGGCTGTCTACTTGCCTATTGTTGTACAGGAATGCTAGTGATTTTTGCACACTGATTTTGTATCCTGAGACTTTGCAAAGTTGCTTATCAGCTTAAGAGGCTTTTGGGCTGAGATGATGGGGTTTTCTAGATACAGAACCATGTCATCTACAAACAAAAATAATATGACTTCCTCCCTTCTTATTTGAATACACTTCATTTCTTTCTTTTACCTAATTGCCTTGACCAGAACATTCAATACTATGTTGAATAAGAGTAGTGAGAGAGGGCATTCTTGTCTTATGCCAGTTTTCAAGGGGAATGCTTCCAGCTTTTGCTCATTCAATATGATATTGGCTGCGGGTTTGTCATATATGGCTCTTATTATGTTGAGGTATGTTCTTTCAGTACCTCGTTTATTAAGAGTTTTTAACACAAAGTGATATTGAATTTTATTGAAGGTCTTTTCTGCATTTTTTTAATCATGTGGTTTTTGTCTTTGGTTTTGTTTATGTCATAAATAACATTTATTGATTTGCATATGTTGAACCAACCTTGCATCCTGGGGATGAAGCCAACTTGATTGTTGTGGATAATCTTTTTGATGTGCTGCTGGATTCAGTTTGCCAGTGTTTTATTGAGGATTTTTGCATTGATGTTCATCAGGGATATTGGCCTGAAATTTTCTTTTTGTTGTTGTTGTATCGGTCCCTCCTGCACCTGGAGGTATCACCAGTGAGGTTGTCTCCCTTGGCTGGGATTGGGGGCTCCCCTGGCTCTGTACTGCTCCTGGGTCGGCTGTTGCCCCACCCTACTTTTCCTTACTCTCTGTGGGTTGAGCCAACTTCCTAGTCAGTCCCAATGTGAGAACCTGGATACTTCAGTTGAAGGTGGAGAATTCACTCACTGTTTCACGAGCTCCATGGACCACAGCTGCTTCTAATCAGCCCTCATGACTATTTCCCAACCAACAAATTAAATTTAATAGAATTTATCTGAGCAAAACATGATTCAGGAATTAGTCAACACTCAGAACCAACAGGTTCATAGAGCTCAGAAGTAAAGTGTGAAAATAACTGGATTGATTACAGTAAGGTGTGTGCTTCATTTAGACATGCTCTGATCTGCTGGCTGCCTGGAATTGGCTGAAGTTCAGTGCTTGTGCTAGCTGAGACCTAACTATCTATATCAAAAAATATACTCCTAAGTTGGGTTTTCGCTTGTTTGCACACTAAGTTAGTTTGTAGTTTATTACACAGGAACTGAAAGTAGAAGAGCAGCATCAGGACAGCAGTCTTCCACTTATTTCATTTAACAATTTCTCCCTTGTGGTCAGCCTCTCAATTCTGAGAGATTGACAAAAACTTTGGTATTGCAGCCACTCTGTGACCATCATAATAGACTTGTTTATAAAGTCTCAGTATGGAATTCACAGTCACAGTGATAGGTTGGTCACATGATCCCTGACATTCTTCCTGTTTTAATCACAGTGACACCATTTAACAAACAATGGATGGCTGCAAAACAACATTTAAGACAGTTGAGAGAATACAGTACACAAGAAAGACTATTATGATGACTGTCAGGATGATAATACCAGTAGACTGAAGTGTACTCCTTAATAGAATCCTCACAAATGAAACTGATTAAAATTTACAAAAGAATCAAGTTCATGCAATACAGGCAATTCATCAGTATTTGAGTTCAACTGGTCATCATCTTTGTTCAAGGTGTAATGCTGATTAAGGACCACAGTTCACTGTAGCATGGTCTGATTTAATGAGGATTCCATCTTTATCTTTAGCCTGGTAACACAAGTCATAGAAGCCTGGAGACCCACTAGAAAAAACATAAATATTAGAACAACTTTTAAAGTTAAGCTTGTCATCTACCATTTAGGATGCCCACAAGCAAACTGTTAGCTTTTCCTATAAACACATTCTGTATTCCTTTCTCTTGATGATTTTATTTAATGTATTTATTATCAGTGTCTTAAGAAACAGGGATATCAGCCACCTTTTAAATTAAGCTTTCTGTAGTAGCAAATCAGGGGAAGAAAAATACAACATTCAGTTTTGTTTTGCACCACGTACAGGTGTCCAACATAGTCCAAGAGGAGACCTAAAGTTGTACCATGTCTCGTTAAGTGCTTCTGCTGAACACATGCTATCATTCACCTTTTGGAGGCTGGCTTCCACCTGTCTGAAGCCCTGGTTGGCCACACAATTTAAGAATTTCACCAACGTATAAATTAGTTTCAAATTCCATACAACTGGCAACCCACTCCCAACAGGAGTGAGCTTCCAGGTTCACCTCCACTGAAGAATCTTTCTTCAGTAAAAAGTAGCTCATCTTCATCTATTTAAAGGTAGCTACTAGGAGGTGGCTCACACCTGTAATCCCAGCACTTTGGGAGGCTGAGGCAGATGGATTACTTGAGGTCAAGAGTTCAAGACCAGCCTGGCCAACATGGTGAAACCCCATCTCTGCAAAAAAAATATATATTTATTTATTATAAATATATTTATAAATTTATTTATAAATATATATACATATATATTTTCGGAATTTCACCATGTGTTAGCTGGGCATGGTGGCACACACTGGCAATCCCAGCGACTCAAGAAGCTGAGGCAGAAGAATCACTTGAACTTGGGAGATGAAGGTTGCAGTGAGCTGAGATCATGCCACTGCACTCCAGCCTGGGTAACAGAGTGAGACTCTGTCTCAAAAAACAAACAAAAACAAAAACACAACAACAAAAATTAAGATAGCTTGTCTTTATTCATTCAGTTGTTGGCCAATTTAACCTGAGGGTCAATTGTCCAACAATGGACATTCTCTCTTAAAATGCCCTGGCTTTCCACACTTGTAACATCCACTCGTAGTCTTAGGAGCTTTTCCCTGCATTTCCCTTCTTTCCTGGTTTGAAGTCTATTATTGCTTTGTCTCTTCTGAGGCGGATCTTGATCTAATCCTTTTCTGACTACCTCTTCCACGGTGGAAACCGTGATTTTCACTTTCTGTTTCTGCTTCTCTTCCTCTGTCCTTACAAAGACCTTCTGAGCTTCCCTCAGTAATTCCTCAATTGGTTTCTCATTCCATCCATCAATCTTTTGTAATTTTTTTGTAATGTCAGGCTAGCTCTTAGTTACAAAGTTGATCTTCAAAACGCCTTGCCCTGCTGGGTAATCTGGATCTAGCCTGGAGTATTTTCTTATCTCTGAGCCTCTGCAGGAATGCAGAGGGAGTTTTCTCTTTTTCTTGTTGAATCTCAAATGCCTTTGAGACATTTTATGTACTAGGAGTGGACTCTTTGATTCCTTGAATTACTAGTTCCCTGAGGTGCTGCATTTGGGCCTGGTCCCTGGGATCATTATTATCCCATTGGGACTGACATTTGGAAAGTTTTGTTTCGCTGGCAGCACTCCCTGCCCAGGCGGGTGTTGCCTCTCCCTGATGGTCATGGCCGCTCTCCTAATCATTCCCTTCCTCTCCTGTGAACAGGATACTCATGATAGACATCATTTCAGCCCAGTGTAAAAGCTGGGTCCCAGGAATGGGTCCAGCTGGTCTGCTAAACCGAGGGGATCTTCCAGGAGTGGCTTCATTTCCTTGAAATTCCTAACTTCCGTACTCACAAGAGGAGCATTTACAAAGCCAGTCTCTCCCTGTCCCACGGGAACTTCCCTAAGAGGGAACATGCTAGATGCCTGCTGTGCTGAAGGGATAGGGAAGTTCTCAATATCCCTCTTACACTCTTCTAATTCTTTTCTTACATTTGGAGAAGGATTTAAAGGAGCAGTTGTCTTGGCTCCCCCATGGTCTCCGGGTCTTTCTTCCTCTAACCCTCCTGCTGCCCCTTCATCTACCTGTCCCCTTTGTTGTGAGCCGTATGGAGGGGCAAGCATGATCGGGGTCCCAGGGCTTTTCACTGGGTGAGGGCTCTTCACCAGGCTCCTTTTCTTCTTGAGGGGGATCATGGGGGTAATTCCTTGATCCAGAAGAGAGTAACTTGTCTCTTCTTGTGAGGACGGGGTTTTATTATTCACATAGAGAATTAAAGTTTGGCACACCCAATCCTTATCTGAGCCAAACTTAGGCCAAAAGATAGACGGCTTAGGAATGGGGTCTTCGGGCCAGATACAACAGCAATACTTTATCATCTTTTGCTTTTCCTTGTCCCTGGTTCGAGGGTTGTTCCACCAAACCTGCAACAGTCTCCCCAAAGGACTATCCGGGGGGAGTTAAGGTCAGAGGGAGTCTCTTTGGCTCCCTCCTTCCTTTGGCTCTTAGGCCTAGAATTCCTGTCTCCCATTTTCTACCAGTCTGTGTGTCTGAGTTTTTCCCTGTGTATTCAACCCCCCTTACTGGAGGTTTCTTGCAAGCCCTGAGACCTCCAAAAATGCCCCACCACCAAGGCAGTACTTATAGTCCGATTTTCCTACCTTGGCTGGTGCATGAGTTTGCCTGGTTCCCGTGGTGCCTGCTTTTCTCCCTGTGTTGCTTCTGCTGCCTTTGTGGGAGAACAGAACCACAGAGTTTTTCCCTGTGTATTCAACCCCCCTTACTGGAGGTTTCTTGCAAGCCCCGAGACCTCCAAAAATGCCCCACCACCAAGGCAGTACTTATAGTCCGATTTTCCTACCTTGGCTGGTGCATGAGTTTGCCTGGTTCCCGTGGTGCCTGCTTTTCTCCCTGTGTTGCTTCTGCTGCCTCCTGAGTAACAGTCTCCGGTTTGTCTATGGCTTCTGCAGGGAGCTGGGAGGGCTGGACCAAGCGGACCACCTAAATCTGGTGGGACACATCTCCCCTCTCGGCCAAAGTCCCACTTCACACAGGCACAGGGATCCCAGATGGGCCCCTAGGTTTGTGAGACACACACTCACCCGTCTAAACCCAAAGAATGGACTTAGAGGCCCAAAGAACAGCAAAAGGGAGACTTTTAATAACGGTCTTGCAAGATCGGGTGTCTGGTGGGCAGACACAACCAGGCAGTCACAACAGGTAATTTATCTCCCAGTGCACAAGTCCCTCCCCAGTTCCTCACTGGTTGAGTACTGTGGGGTTACAATCTTCCCAGACATTGCCCAAGTTTCATTATCCTCCTTGTAAGATTATACCGCTGTCCCCTTCCCTGCTTAAGTTTCAATTTCCCATTAATGAAACTTTCTTCCCTTTTATGGGCTGACCCCTCCTCTACATTCCGTTCACTTCTCGTGAACTTCTAGGTGCATAAGCCATGCGGTCTGTTACATTTGCAGGCTGGCTGCCAGTGCTTACATTTATCATGCTGAAAATGGACCATTTAAAACGTTTTCTCACAAGTCTTGCATGTACAAACATGGAAGGCAACATTCACATTCAGAAGCACAAAAAGCAAACAAACTGAAATCAACAATGCTTCATAGAGTTCAGTAGAGAATTGAATTTACAGGGCAAACCACTGCTCTAAATTGGAAAGATAGAGAGGCACTTTCAGAGAATCATAACTTACTTGATCAGAAAACTATAATAAACCTCTGTGGGAAACAGTACAAGTGAAAAAAATCTAAACTCTAATTGGTGAGTTGCTTAAGTTTGAGAGTTAAAATCTCCAGAGTACCCATTCTCATGGGTCCTCACAAATGGATGAGTTCTTCTCCGGAAACACACTGAACCCTGTCCTCATGAAGAACACAGCACTGCCTCCCGCTTCCAGCAGGAGAAAAGTAACAATTTTCAAATATGTCCAGATAATTCTGTTCTTAAAGTTCCAGCCTTCAAAAACAAACAAACAAAAACAAACAAACAAAAAAAACCAACCACCTATTTCTCAAAAGCCAAACTAACTGAGATTTTACCAGAGCCAAAACTCTGGGGTCATGGAAATACCTAATTCTGTCTCCCGCTAATATTCTTGAGCCAATTAATGACAGTAAAATTGACAAGTACTTATGAAAGTCACAATCCAGGGAGACATAGAGTTCCCACAAAGGAGGCCAAATTATAGGTCAGTAGACCACGTCCTGTCACCCTCTACCTTACCACAACATCAACAACAGCAGAACACATAGATAATCAAAGCAGAACCCATCTGAAAAGCTGTATGCCTCAGACGTTGTTTAAGAAGCCTCTAAGGGTACAGCAGTAAATTAGACAACATTGATGAGGTGAACCAACGTCTATAAACACACAATATACAGAAAATGAATAATAAAGAAAAACTCTAAACAGACCAACTGTCGTGGGAGATTAATGGAGGAATTAAATGCTTCCCAACAAATAAAAACCTAGGACCAAATAGTTTGACTGCTAAAATCTATCATATGTTTAAAGAAGAATTATCATGAATCCTCCTCAAGCTCTTCCAAAAAAACTGAAGAGAGGCGAACACTTCCAGACTTATTCTACGAGGCCAAAACTGCGCTGATGCCAGAAATGACAAAGACGATACAAAAAAAAAATGTTGACAAATGTCCTTTATAAATATTGATGCAAAAATTCTCAAATACATACTAGCAAATCATATTTGGCAGCATATAAAAGAATTACAAAACATGACTAAGTGAAATTTACCCCTAAAATGAGAGAATGGTTCAACAAACAAAAACAACCAATTTACCACAGCACATTAGCAATATGCCCAAAACATTACAACAATCTCAAACCCCTAAACAAGTGGAACTAATAAATGAATTCAGCAAAGTTTCAGAATACATAATCATATGCAGAAATCAATCACACTTGTATATAATAATAACAAATAATCTGAAAAGAAAATTAAGAAAACAATTTATTGAACAATAGCATAAAAAATAAAATACTTAGAAATTAGTCAAAAGGCAAGAAACCTGTACAATGAAAACACAAAATATCACTAAGAGAAATTTTAAAAAATACAAATAAGTGGACACATGCCTTGTGTTCATGAGATGGACAAGTTAATATTGGCAAGATGTTGATACTACCCAAAATTGTCTACAAATTCAATGCAATCCCTATAAAAATCCCAAGTCTTTTTTCACAGAAACAGAAAGCACCATTATACAATTTATATGGAATCTCAGGAAATTCCAAATAGCCACAAATAATTTCAAAAGAGGTAAGCTGGAAGTCACACTCTTCCTGATTGTAAAACTTGCTCAGACTTACAGTAACAAAAAGGCTGGCACCAGCATAAAGACAGAAATACATACAAATGGAGCAGAACAGAGAGCCCATAATATACCCTCACATGCATAATAAAATGAGTTCCAGTATTACACCATGGAAAAAGGAAGTCTTTGGAAAAAATGGCATGGGGAAAAATATTTACCATTTAGAAGTACGCAGTTGAACCCTAAACTTCACCACATACAAATGAAATCAAAATGGATTTTGGATCCATTTTGGATTAATCCATTTAACAGTAACTACTATCTGATACACGTGTATTCTCCTTATAGCTCTCATTTCCTGTTTTCCAGAATGTCCGCTTTAAGTGGACAAAGAGAGTGGGTCCATTTTATTCACCTCAAAACCTACTAGAAGATCTGTTACACAGGAGATAGTTTATACTTAATAAATCACTGGACACACACGTGCGTAAGCACACACATGCACAAATGGGTTTTACACAAACTTCACAGGCTCACATCCACTTGATTTTTTTACACAGTGAATTATTCTCAACCTATGTGGCAGAGAGCTGTCTCTTGGACTCCAAACCAATTCCCAAAGGTTAGTTTACCAAAATGAGTTGAAAATGTGTATCCACACAAAAACCTTCATAGGGGCTGGGTGCGGTGGGTGGCTCATGCCTGTAATCCCAACATTTTGGGAGGCTGAGGTGGGTAGATCACCTGAGGTGAGGAGTTCGAGAACAGCCTGGCCAACATGGTGAAACCCCATCTCTACTAAAAACACAAAATTAGCCAGGTGTGGTGGCTCATGCCTATACTCTCAGCTACTTGTGAGGCTGAGGCAGGAGAATTGCTTGAACCCGGGAAGTGGAGGTTGCAGTGAGCTGAGACCACGCCATTGCACTCCAGCCTGGGCAACAAGAGCGAAACTCCGTCTCAAATATATATATATATATATGAGATATATATAGATATAGATATATATCACAGTGATATTCTTAGAAACATTAATAATTTAAAACCTGACAGCAACTAAGATGAAAATGTGTTTACCAACACTAGAGTTACAAAATTAAAATAGAAAAATCAATTTCACTTTTATACAGTTGAAAAGAAATATCTAAAAATGAAATTAAGAAAAAAAGTCATTTATAATAGCATCCAAAGAATAAATACATAGGAATACATTTAACGGCAGAAGTACAAAACATAGACTTAGAAAACTACATGCCTTGTTGAAAGAAGCTAAAGCTGTAAATCAATGGAAAACAATCCCACATTTATGGATTAGTAGGCTTAATATTATTAAGATGGCAATAACTCTTCAAAATATCTACAGATTCAATACAATCCCTATCAGAATTCCAGGTGACTACCTTGTGAAATTTTAAAGTTGATGCTAAAATTTACATATGAAATTACAAAAAACTCAGAATATCCCAACAATCTTGAAAAAGAGCAAAGTAGAGGGACTCAAACTTCGCAATTTCAAAATGTGCATCAAAGCAACAAAAAACAAGATAATGTAGTTAGTAAAGGCACAAGGAAAAGTCATTTAGATAAATGATACACGATAGAAAGTCTGGAGAGAGTGACAGCGAAATGGCAGAGTGAGCTACTCTACACACCTGTCACTGCACAGAAACATTAAAAAAAAGCACAACTATCAGCAACAACTTTGTCAATACTCTTGAAAACCATCAAAGATTTACAGTGATCATGTGAATGCAGAATCAAAGAAAACAAAGAAAAATAGGAGAAAAGTACGGTAGAGTTTTTACTTGTCTTTGCCCAAACCCCTCCCTTCTCAGGGCTAGTCTTAGGCAGCAGCTTGGGTTCCCTATGCAAGAGTCTGGTTTCAGAGGGAGAAAAACAGATCTTATTTGCAAATTATTGCATTTGTATGTTACAATTTCTCTGTGCTGAAGAATTGAGAAAGTCCCTTGCCTGCCCAAGAAATACGCATTTTCAGAAAAGACTAGAGAAGACTCATTTGCAGCAGTGGTTGATCTCTAGGCTTAGTTCAGTGGGAAGGGAAGCCTGAAGCAGCGTTTTAAACAGCTGAAGTGTGAAAGAAATACCCCTCCACAGAACCATTTACACAGACCAGAAGAGGTAAGACTTTTCTTTATTTCTTCTTCTTTTTTCTCATTCAAGGAGATATGTGTCAAAACACTACTGAACACAAGCGAAAAAAAGATCAGACTTTAGTGACTATATACGAGTAATGCAGTCCCTGCAAAAATATTTTGGAAAAGTCACTTTAAAAAGTAGACAACTACATTCTTCCACAAACAAGAATAGGAAATACTAGAGAAGAGGGAATAATTTCCTGAGTTATCCCATTAAAATATTTAAATGTTCACTCTTCAACTACTAAAATTACAAAGCATATGAAGAAACAAGAAAATATGACTGAGGAATGAAAAAGATTATTTGAGCTAAACCATTTCTGAAAAACCCCAGACAGAGTTACTAGACAAAGACTTGAAGTGAATGTATTAAATATTTAATATGTATATGCCTAAAACAGAAGATCAAAATATATGAGACAAAAACTTTTAAAACTGTTAAAAAATTAAATATTTACAATGATAGTGGCAGACACCAACACACCTCTATCAGTAATTGACAGATCGAGGAGGCAGAAAATTAGTAATAATATAGTTTAACTCCACAGTATCAATCAACTGGATTTAATTAGTGTTTGCAGAATATTTTAACCAACAACAGCCAAGTACACATTCTCATAGAAAATCAATGAATATTCACCAAAATAGACCACACTCTGAGCCATAAAATGCATCTTAACAAATGTAAAAGACTAGTTAACATATAAAGTATGCCCAAAAACCATATTAAAATTAAACTAGAAAGCAATAACAGAAACAGTTGTAAAGCCCTCAAATAATTGTAGACAAAACAACAAAGTTCTAAATAACACAAGAGTCAAAGAAAAATCTCTAGAGTAATTTAAATATTTTGAAAGAAATAAAATAAAACTATATCATATGAAAATTTGTGGAATGCAGCACAAGCAGTGCATGGGGGAAATTTAGTGCACTAAATGCATATGCTCGAAAGGATGAAAGATCTAAAATCTGTAACCTAACCTCCCACATTAGGAAACTAGAGAAAGAAAGTAAATCTAAATCAAGCACAGAAAATAACAATGAGAGAAGACATCTATGAAAATGCAAACAGGAAATCAATGGAGAAAATTAACATACAAAATGCTGGTTTTTCATAAACATTGATAAAATTAATAAGCCTATAATGAGGCTAGAAAAATAGAAAAAGCATAGAAATGACTAATTAGAAATAAAAGAGGGGCCATCGCTACTAATCTCATGGACATCAAAAGGCCAGTTTCATAACCAGAAAGTTGGTGACTTAGTTGAAAAAAACCAGTTCTTTGAAAGATGCAATCTCCCAAAAGTCACATATGGAGAGATAAACAATATGACTAGGTCTGTATGTATTAAAGAAATTGGATCAATAACTAATAATTGCTTACATAAAAAAAAAGAGGTCTAGATGGTCTCACTGGTGAATTGTGCCAGTGAAAAAAGAAAACAGAAAAACTGACACCAATAAGCCACAATCTCTTCCAAAAAATGGAAGTAGGGTAAATACTTTCTAAATTCACATAGCTATAAGGTCAACATTACCCTACTACCAAACTATAGGGATACACTACAAAAAAATAAAATTATAGACAAAGAAGTCTCATGATCACAGATGCAAAGATTCTCAACAAATACAAGCAAAGTGAATCTAAAAATGTATTAAAAATTATACACCACAACCCACATGGGAATTATCACAGGTGGAAAAGGCTGATTCAAAATCCAAAAGTCAAGTAATATAAACCATCACATCAGAAAACTAAACAACAAAAATTATTATATTAATAGTTGTAGGCCGGGCGCGGTGGCTCAAGCCTGTAATCCCAGCACTTTGGGAGGCCGAGACGGGCGGATCATGAGGTCAGGAGATTGAGACCATCCTGGCTAACACGGTGAAACCCCGTCTCTACTAAAAAAATACAAAAAACTAGCCGGGCGAGGTGGCGGGCGCCTGTAGTCCCAGCTACTCGGGAGGCTGAGGCACGAGAATGGCGTGAACCCGGGAGGCGGAGCTTGCAGTGAGCTGAGATCTGGCCACTGCACTCCAGCCTGGGCCACAGAGCGAGACTCCGTCTCAAAAAAAAAAAAAAAAAATAGTTGTAGAAAAACCATAGGCAAAAAAAGGGAAAATATATTGAAATTAAGGAAAAATAAATTAAACTGTCTTTGCTTTCAGATGATATGATTGTCTATGTAGACGATTCCAAATAATGAAGAAAGAACTGTTGGAATTAGTAAAAGATGATAAAAAGGTTGTAGAATATGAGGTTAATATACAAAAGTCAACCATTTTCTGTACATTAATAAAGAACAATTGGATTTGAAATTACAAACACAACACCATTTTTATAGCACCAAGAAAACAGACAAAATATATATATATACACATATATATATGACAAAGATCTTCATGACAAAAACTACAAGTTTCTAATGAAAAAAATCAAAGATTTAAATAAATGGAGAGATGTTCCATGTCATGGAAAAGAAACCTCAATATTGTCAAGATGTTGGTTTGCCCCAATTTGAATTATATATTCAAAACAATCCCAATAAAACTCTTTATAAGTTATGTAGTCAATAATGAAAAATTGACCCTAAAAATTATATGGAGAGGCAAATGACTCAGAATGGTTAACGGAACAAGGAAGAGTAAATTTCCAGTACTCACACTACATGATTTTAAGATTCATTATAAAATTATAGTAATCAAGACAGTGTGGTATTTGGGAAAGAATAGACAAATAGGTCAATAGAACAGAATAGAAAACTCAGAAATAAACCCACAAAATACAGTCAACTGATCTCTGATAAAGGAGTAAAGGAAATTTAATGAAAACTGGTTTTTTCCAACAAGTATTGCTTGACAACTACACGTCTATACGCAAAGAAATAAATGAGACAAAGATCTTGCAATTTTCACAGAGTTAGTTCAAAATGAATCAAAAACTTAAACATGAAATGCAAAATTTGAAACTGCCAGAAGATAAGACAACAGAAACTCTAGGACACCTTGGGTTTGACAATAAGGTTTCAGATGCAACACCAGAAGCATGATTCTTGAATGACAAAATTGATGAATTGGACTTTAATCTTGTTTTGCAAAAGATAATGTTAAGACAATGAAAAGACAAGCTGCTGAATGAAACGAAATAATTGCAAAAGACATAGTTAATAAAGAACTGTTAGTGAAAATTATAAAGAAGTCTGAACAACCCAGATGCCAGTCACAAGCCCTGTGGGACCATCTGCACTTCTGAGCTACCGCCTATAAATTGGCCAATTATAAAAATCTAAGGGAAACTTTAAGACATACTCAGATACTTTGCTAAATTGCAGCAGGAGAAAATGTCTTATCAGCAGACCTATCTTTACGTCACTTGCTTTCAGAATAAGAGGCTATTTCAGGCACAGCAGTTTTAGTCTGTGTTAAAAATCATAAGCGGCCTAAAAATACCCAAAAATGATGAAAAGAATTTGCAGATATATGGAATACATTATATGTTTTCAAAGTCTCCTGTGATGAAAAATAAATAATGTGTTGTTTGGCTTTGATTTCCTAAACTCATTCCTCAGCTATTTTCCAAAATATTCCATATCCTTCTGATATGCTTCTGCAGTTCCTTGAGGGGTTATGCCAATGATAAACAGTACCATATGGGCACAAATATCAAAGAATTCTGCTTCGACAGCAGAAGTATAACTCTCTAGAACCTTGTTGCATGAGTAGTATGGTCTATGGAGGCACACAGGCTTTGGAGTTACAGCTGATTCTGTATCCCAACCCAGCTGCCTAGTAGCTGTGGGGTTTTGGAAGTTTCTTGACTAGGAACACTTATATAAACCTCATTTGCAAGAAAAGGCATAATGATACTGATTGCAAAAATTCCTCATTCCTCCCTATATACATGTCCTTTGCAAAGTGCTTTTATAGCTGCTCCCTTCGAAAGGCAAAATCTGTATTTGAAAATGTTTAGAGTCTTATTTGCTCTGGTCAACAGAAAACTGAATATATAACAGTGTGCTAGTTTGGGACCTAGGCTGAAAACTTGAGTGCTTTTGTTTTTCTTTCAGAATCCTGTTATCTCTGTGATAATAAGCATATGTCAACTTGCTGGGAGATGAGATACCACATGGAGAAGAACGAAGGTGCCCCAGTTGACAGGCAACTCACCCCTAGAAACAGCTGCAATCAGCATCTGACCACACATGTCTGAAGGATCCCAGCTGAGACCAAAAGAATTGCCCAGCTGAGTTTAGCTTAAATTGCTGACCAGCTGAATCATGAGCTAGTAAGTTTCAGGTGGTTTGTTATGCATCACTAACTAACACACACACACACCCATTACAGACAGGTTGTCAGAATTCAATGAGAGATTACTAGTTACCTGCAAACAGTAGGCACCCTATAGGTATTGATTTTCTTTTCCCTTTATTTAAATTTGGATCTCTTGTTAGATGGTGGTGAGTTACGTAAAGATATAGGTCGACGTGTGTACATGTGATTGGTGCATAAACTCACCCAGTCTCCCACACCATAGGAGGAAAAGGACAACCAATAGCCTGTTCATTAGGGCCAAGGCCAAATACCAATATCAGAAGTTTGTTTAATCTATTTTCTCTATATCTAAACTTTGGAAGGCAAAGCTGTGGACGACCTGAAGACGTGAGGTTAGGTCCTCCTGGGGGCTCCATTGTTCTTTTTTTCACTGTCTGATTTTTGGAAGGAAGATGGACAGTAGGCGGGGCAGCAGTGGTCGACCTGTGGACACTCTCTTTTTGCAGCCCTTGCTCTTTCTAGGGCCTTGTCCCTTCAGCCTTTGGCCTGGGGAGAGATGCTGATAAGGAGGCACCGATCTTTCACTTCTGGAAGGAAATGAGGGTTCAGACCCTTCACTTCCCTCAAGAGCTGCACGTCAGTGTGATAGCCACTAGCCCTGTGTGCAGTACTAAGAGCCTGGAATGTGGCTGAACTGAGACGTGCTGGGAAGGTGAAATACAGACTGAGTTTCACAGATTGACTACCGAAAATTATATAGTTCATTAATATATTGATCATACATTTAAATGATAATATTTTGAATATATTGGGTTAAATAAATTATTACAGTTTCACCTGTTACTTCTAATGTTTAAAAGGTGGTTATTAGGAAATTTAAAATTCACACGTGGCTTACATTTTATTTCTTAAAGGATTTGCCTCCTTTTTGAAATTTCAGGCTGCCTGATCAAACTACCAGAGGCCAGAAAGGTCATAAAATCTGAAATGTTAAAATCATTGCCATTATATTGTTTTCATTTGTGAATAATATATATATTATTTATAAATGGATGTAACCTTATACAAAAGGTTAAATGAAAATACCCCTGGGCTGGGCCAGGCCCAGCGCAAGCAGGAAGCCCTGCATGAAAAGCCTGCAGCCAAGAACCCGTCACTTTGTCGCCCTCAGCCCAGCGTCCGATCGCGTCCTCCGTCACTCAGTGACTGAGGGGGCGGGGCCTGGAGCCCTATCCAATCAGGGGCGCTGACGTAGGAACCATCCAATCAGGGGCGCTGACGTAGGAACCGTCCAATCAGGCGCGCAGCCGGACAGAAGGGCGCGGCTTCCGGGATCTGGCGGGGCCTTCGTCTCTCTTTGCAGCACTGGCTGGGTCGTCTTCTGTGCTCGGCGTGCTCAGCTCTGGGAAGCCCAGGTGGCCGCCACGGCCTCTTGCCCTTTGACCTGCAAGTATCAGGAGATCCATAGCTAAGAAGCCTGGACCCCCGGGAAGCTGGGAAATGGTGAGTATGTGGACGAGGTCCCGAGGTGGGCAGGGGGCTGATGGAAACGGGCTGGAACTGGCTGTGGCGGCCCCAGGCCTCCCCACAGCTCCCTCCGGAGTCTGCAGAGCCGAGACCCCGCCGGACCCGGCCCCAGCTTCCCCTGGCCTCAGGATGTGGGCTTCCGCCAGCCTCACCCGGCGTCCGGTCCGCGTCTGTGCTCGACTTCCGCCCGGCCCGGGCCCTGGCTGGCAGCTGGGCGGTGGCGGCGGCAGGGGCCTGGGGGAGCGCCCCGACCCAGGAGGAGCCACTGCGTGGGAGGAGCTGTGGGGCGTGGGGTCCCGGGCCTCCTTTCTCCCGGTAAAAATGAAAAGGGAGTCAAGGTTTTAACGTTAAAGAGATGATTGGAGCAAAGAGCTGTTCATCAATGCAGAGCGCCCCGTCATGGTTTGTGGGTGCTTGGAGCAAAGGCTTTTGTAAGGAGCATGAGGAAGCGAACCAAATTCAGAAATTACAGTTACAGTTGTGGAGTCGCCTCGTTTGGACTGTCCAGGTGGAAATTTCCTGGTTGTGTAATGAGAGGTGAATTGGAGGTTTGCGGCTGGTTCAACCTGAATATCGTTTCCCCCTAAGGTAGTAATTTACAAGACATGTATTTGAGCTGGATTTTTTTCTTTAGGAACCAGTGGTACTAGTGCTACTTCAGTGTAATTGACTGCTAGTTAATTATTTTAAACACTCCAGAGGGGGCCTGGTTTTCCACTGCGTTTCCAAATGTGTAGCAAGCAGGGTCTCACATCCACCATCCTGTCCCCCCAGCCTATTTGTCCCTTATTGTACATTTCACACACAGTATTTTAATCATTTTTTCACAAAGCATTGGATGGCACTTTTTTTAGACATCTGTTTCCTGTTTGTAAACGTTTTATGTGAGCAGAGAAGAAACCCCTGACACACTGCTTTAAAAAAATCTCTGTGTCTCTTCTTTTATCTTCCCCAGGCACAGACACCTTACCGGAATGTCTTTGGTTTGAGGTTCTGCTTTGGAAATGGTACAAGGTCATGTGTCCTCAGCCACCCTCCAGTCTTTTTCTGTGCCTGGGTTTCATAATTGTCTGCGGGTGACCGGGACTGCTCTCAAGGCGTGTTTAGTGACCATTAGCACCTTGTTCTTTCCTCCCAGAGGACTGCCTCAGTGATGGAGGTGGAGCCTCTTAAGGGAGCAGATGGATGCCCTGGGGCTGAGAGAAAGCTGGTTCTACCCTTCAGTTACAAAGCTAACCCCTTAGGATATGAAGATTGTCTTCACCCAACTCCAGCTTCTATTCCTTGGAGACACATTGCTGGTCAGCCAGTTGGATGCTGATATTGAGAAGATAAGACAGGAATGATTTCTGACATCTGGGTTCTCTCATACTTGTGAAGGGGAAAAAACTGTTCCAAAGGACAAGGAATACCCATTCCAGTGAGGGGGTGCAAGAATCTGCAGAGTCAAACCACTTGGGGCACAGTGTGGTGGCTCCTGGGCAAGGGGGGAAGATGGTCAGTGAGCAGTTCAGGGAGCAGTATGGAAACAGAGGAATGTCCCAAGTGATAGGGTGGCCTGACTTGGCGCTTGAGTCAGATCTGTCTGTGTTCCAGTCAGCATTGCCACTTCCTGGGTTTTACACCTTGAAAAATTTTTTTCACTTATTTCAACCTTAGTTTTTTTTATTAACTGTCAATTGCATTTTAGCAGTAGAGCTTCAAAGGTAAGAAAATGTTTAAGAGGTGGATTTCAGAAAGGCATTAAATATATAGTCAAATATTCACTTGTTAAAAATTCAGATTTACCTTTTTCTTCACTAGAGTGAGTGTAGTAAGTTTGTCAGGCCTGTTCTGTTTTACGGGATGATTTTAAACAGAATCCCAGGACTTAGCTGTAGGAATGCTACCAGGAAAGTAATAGGGAAAATCCTCTTCCAGTATGGCTATAGGAAATTAATACATTTCCACACAAAAAAAGTAGTAGATGAATTGGTGAATTACATTGATTCATCAAAATATGAGTTCCCCTTTTTTGCAGGGTGGAGGACTTGTGGAGTTGATATCTCTGTTATCTAGATGTCTGAGTTTAATACTGAATTTTAGAAGATGGGACTTGGCATCTCCAAGATATGTTCATATGTGATTGTTTACTGAATAATTTGAATTATGGAAATAATGTGACATATTTATTGTCTGAAACTGATAGTTTTGCTTTTTCTATTGAGGTATACAATGTAAGTGCCTTTTAATTTTATTCTCTTAAATAAACATTGTGTTTGAGTGATTTTGCTGGATCCTTCAAACACGGGGCATTTTCTCATTTACAACTGAGTAACCCGGACTGGGAAATAGAAGTCGGAGCCCAGTGACTCTAAGCTAAGGCCAATCTTGAGCCTGCAAAAGGAGGTCATTGAAGGCCCAGTTAGTTCTTCCTGGGGGGCCTCCCCTGCAGGTGTCCCAGCCTGCACACCCCAGCATGAAAGGAGCACTTCATACCGAGAGGAGCTATGGAGCCCTGCAGAGCTGGGATCCACAGGCAGGTGCTGTTGGAGTCGGAATGGAAGGAGTCTGGAGGCTCTTTCTGAGGATGGAATTGTTACTGTTCTGGGACTGTTTCGAGACTTTGTCAAATAAAACAAATTCACATTTAGGTAAGAAGTTACTTAATTCTAAAGGAGTATTACAACAGAGGGAAAGCACCAAGTATGATATCTTCCAGGATCTCAAAAGGTTACGGCAGACAAGGGCTTGCTTTCATTTGGAGGAACAAACCAGAGTACAAAGGTGAGAGTGAGAGGACAAGATGCAGGGTGGCAGATCAGATCCTAGATTCGAGAAAGTTTGACTCCCAAATCAGCCTTAGGAGGGGCATAAATAGGAGCTGTATGTTAGCTCAAGCAGAGGGTGGTACAAATTCAGGGGCCTGGGAGAAGGAGAGAATCTTAAGCAGTTTGGTTAATAAGTATTTTGTTCTAACAACTGAAGACAAAATTGTTCAGCTGACTGTTTATAGGGGGAAAAATGGGAATTTGAGAGTCTGTGCCTGGCTTTGTGATAGGTATAAGCAAGAACTTCATCGAAGTTATAATGAGAGGGGTGTTGCTTTTTATTAAGCTGTTCTTGGAGAACACAGAGCTGAAGGATTTCATTAATCACAGCTATTGACCCGCTCCATCTTCCCCCATGACTTTCAATTGCCATATTCAGCTCTTCCATTTGACTGTTCCTGAGTTGTATCTTTTGCAATAAACTGGTAAACATAAGTACAGTGCTGTGCTGAGTTCTGTGAATAGCTCTATCAAATTATTGAACTTGAGGAGTGGGTGATGGGAGTTTCTGATATATAGGCAGTAGCCCAAAAGTCACATGGGGACGTGTGACTGGCCCCTGCCATGGGGGCAGTGTTGTGGGACTGAGTCCTGAACCTGCGGATCCTGTGCTCACTTTGGGTGGTGTCAGAGTTGAGTTTTTGGACACCCTGTTGGTGTTGGAGAATTGGTTGGTGTTCAGCAAACTCCACACATTTGGTGTCAGAAAAAAAGACATCACAGCCTGTAATCCCAGCAGTTTGGGAGGCCGAGGCGGGCAGATCACAATGTCAGGAGATTGAGACCATCCTGGCTAACACGGTGAAACCCCGTGTCTACTAAAAATACAAAAAATTAGCTGGGCGTGGTGGCGACTGCCTGTAGTCCCAGTTACTTGGGAGGCTGAAGCTGGAGAATGGCGTGAACCTGGGAGGCGGAGCTTGCAGTGAGCCCAGATCGTGCCACTGCACTCCAGCCTGGGCGACAGAGCGGCACTCCGTCTCAAAAAAAAAAAAAAAAAAGACAAGATATCACAGCGGCCTGGGCTGGAGGCATCTCAGGGTGTCCCAGGATTGGGAAGCTCTGTTATGCTGCACGCACATTGCACATTCTTCTGGGATTCCAGCTTTCCTCTCAGGATCAGACAGGACTGAGGACTTAGAAGCAAAGAGTTCTGAAGACAGACCCCCTCTTTACTCTGCTGCCACTACATGATTTTCACCTGCTTGTAAACATACCCACTAGGCACTGACTTGGCCATATCCCTCCCGGAACAAGGCTTCACCCTCAGGAATCCCGTCACAGCACCTTTGCTTCTAGAGTTTCCCATAGAAAACCCACACAGGTGCCGGGAAGACTCCTGGCCTATCCCCACCCCCAGCAACCTGGTCTCTCCAGCCACCCAGGCTTTTGGATGATATGACCGTCATCTCATCTGCCTGCATGACGCAGGAGTGAGCCGGAGCATAGCCTCACTTGGGGCAGTATCTGTAGGCACAAACCACTTCTTCACTAACTCTGTGCTGAGTACTTAACATGGGTACTTGCTAGCACTTTTCTATTTTTTGCTTTCCTACAAACCCTCTTTGATATGCAGTTTGTCCAAGGCTAACCCTCAAGTGCCTGAATCTAGACCTACTGGAATTCAGATATCCATGAGTCCAAGACGATGGCCCTTGACTTAGCTGTGGAAGGTCACTGAAAGCCCAGTTACTTCTTCCTGGGGAGCACCCCCCGCAGGTGTCTGTATACCCCAAACATGAAAGGAGCTCTTTATACTGAGAGCAGCTAGAAATAAGAGGCTTAATTCTCCCACCAGAAAATAGGAGAATAAATTTTGCTCTTCTCCCCTTTTTTAAAGCTTTTATTTATTTTATTTTTTGAGACGTGGTTTCATTCTTTTCACTCAGGCTAGAGTGTAGTGGCGCATTCATAGCTTACTGCAGCCTCAAACTTCTGGGCTCAAGTGATCCTCCTTCCTCAACAGCGAGAACTAAAGGGACACACCACACCACATGGCAGATTTTATTTTTTATTTTGTGTAGAGGTGAGATCTCACTTCTGTTGCCCCGGATGGTCTCGAACTTCTGGCTTCATGCTGTCCTCTTGCCTTGGCCTCCCAAGTGCTGGGATTATAGGCGTGAGCCACTGTGCTGACACAGACATCTTAAAGCCCCAGTTTCAGAGTGGCACCCTTTGAGTTTTCCAAGTCCAGTGACCTGTTACAGTTGTGTGAAAAGCTCCTGGTATAAAAAGAGCCTGGTGGCCGAGGTGGGCAGATCACCTGAGGTCGGGAGTTCAAGACCAGCCTGACCAACATGGAGAAACCCCATCTCTACTAAAAATACAAAATTAGCTAGGGTGGTGGTGCATGTCTGTAATCCCAGCTACTCGGGAGGCTGAGGCAGGAGAATCGCTTGAACCCGGGAGGCAGAGGACGTGGTGAGCTGAGATCGCGCGATTGCACTCCAGCCTGGGCAACAAGAGTGAAACTCCGTTAAAAAAAAAAAAAAAAAAGAGCCTAGTGACAGAATCTGTAAATGTAAACAAGAACCTCAGCAGGGCGAGGTTAGGGCCACAAAATAGGCAGAGCCATGGTCACAGTCACACCCACCTGTAAAGTGTGATATGGAAGCACTGTTGTCCTTTCTCTTACTCAAGATTTAGCTAATTAGGGACAGGTGATATCTCCTCTGGATTAAGAATCTGCCACTCCACCATGGCAGTTTTGTGTGTTTTTTGTTTTGTTTTGTTTTGTTTTGAGATGGAGTCTCATTCTGTCACCCAGTCTCATGCTGGAGTGCAGTGGGGTGATCTTCGCTCATTGCAACCTCCGCCTCCTGAGTTAAAGCAATTCTCCTGCCTCAGCCTCCCGAGTAGCTGGGATTACAGGTGCCTGCCGCCACGCCCAGCTAATTTTTTTGTATTTTAGTAGAGACAGTTTCACCATGTTGGCCAGGATGGTCTGGAACTCCTGACCTCAAGTGATCCGCCCACCTCAGCCTCCCAAAGTGCTGGGATTACAGTTGTGAGCCACCGTGCCGGCCTGTTTTCTATTTTTGCCCCATAGAATCAGCCGGAATCTCTCTTGCCTAGATCACCATGGGGACATAAGCCCAGGGTCACTGAGGACCCTGTCACAGGTACCAGGGAGTCTTTAAACATTAGTGCAGACTAAGGTCAGGCTGACAAAAAGGTCTAAATCTGCTTCCAGTCTATGGCCATACCACTCCGAACATGCGCAGTCTCATCTCATCTTGGAAGCTAAGCAAGGTCAGGCCTGGGAATACTGGATGCTGTAGGCTTTTTTCCTGTTTTTCTTTTCCATTAAAAATAAATAAATAAACAAAGCTGCTTCCATCTCAGAGGAAGAGAAATGAGTCATGCATGTTTCTTCTTCCCCTCCTCACAAAAGGAATCTCTTTGATTGATACCCAGATGGGACTGGCTCCAGTTTCCTGGTATTGGGTAAAAAACAAGGAGGAGATCTCGAGACTCAAACTGATAAACCAGTTGCTTCCATTTCATATGGCCATTACAGAAACAGATGGCACAGTCATGGGTCCTCACCAACCAGGAACTTTCAGTCCAGAGCCAGTGGATAAACGGTTGAATTCAGCATCCTGTGGTCAGTACGAAGAAGGGAGGTAGGGAGGTATATGGGGGTTTGTGGCTTCATTGAGGCCGCTTCTCTTTTCTTGTTCTTTTGTGAGTTCTGGTGTTGCCACCTGAAGGGCTATCCATGGACAAAAGAGTTGTTATTATCTTTGTTTCTATTGCATTTTCCTTGCCAAGAATAAATGTTTAGTTTCTAATATATTTGTCCTAGAAAGCTCGAAGGGTATTGGTTAAATTGCTCGTTACTGCATCTTATAAAATAGACGAGGAAGTGGCTAGAATTGGTTAAAATTACACAAACTCTGGGAGTCAAGTGTCTGTTGGGCAGGCTTAGGAAAAACAGAACCGGTAGTACCCAGAGGCATCAAGATGAGAAGCTGAGGGCCTGCTTCTTGGCCCCGCTCTGCCAGATCAACCTGCTTCCCAGGCCGTCTCCCACCCTGAAATCTCCCGCACAGAATTCGTTAGAGGACATCAGAGTTTTGCATGGCGGTTCCTGTGATCTCTCCAGAGGAGGTGCCCACAATTTTCCCAAATCCAAAAGCAGATAAATGAGAACAAAGAACTGTGTAATTGGTGACCTTTGTTTTTCATTGACACCAGTGCTGCTAGAGACAGGCCACCCAGCAACCTGTTCCTTCCTGCAGATCAAGTTGCTTTTCATTCCTGCAGATCCAGGAGTTCCTACTTATAAGAAAGTAAATACAAACACGACAACGAAAAATCCCTCTCAACTACATTTAACCCCTTCTTTCTGTATCTCTCCCATCTGTCTGTATTTAGCTTTTATTCTATATATTTTCTTTCTAAAACTCAGTGATGGAGAAACAGATAAAGAACAGCTGGGTCCTTCATGTAAATCCTGGGGATTATGGAACATTGCATTAATGCCCGTGTCCATGTTGTTCTCCCAGTGCAGGCTGGTCTTGAACTCCTGACCTTAGCTGATCCGCCTGCCTCGGCCTCCCAAAGTGCTGGCATTACAGGCGGAAGCCACTGCGCCCGGAGCATTTCTGTGATGATACCAGTATTGGGTACAAGGGACTCTGTGCTGTGTTTGCCTTCTCTCGCTGAGTGCTGCTGATAAGGAGTCCAGGGGGAACAGTAGCAGAAGACTTGTTATAGAAGCCAATTTGCAGACCCCTTTCACACCTGCGGAGACACATGACTTAGAACGGGGCCTGGAATACCAGATTAGAATACCAAATTATTTATATGTACATTGAAGCCTGAGAGATATTATTCAGCTATGTGGTTCTCCGCCCAGGCGTCCAGTTAGAATCACATAGTCAGTGTGGAGAACTACCATCACACGTGCCCTCTCCGAAGATCCTGTCTGTGGTCTGAATGGAAGCAGAGTTGTTGTTCTAAGTAAGTTTCCCGCGACGATCCTAAGGTGAGATGAGAGTCAAGCGTGAGGGCTCCCAGATACAGTCACGAGCCTTGAGTTCCAAAAGGAGGTCAGAGGGCTCTACTTGGGTTGGATAGGGGTAGGTCACCAAGGTCCATATTTCCCTTGCTGTACCAGAAATTGCTAGAGTTCATGGCAGGGGAGATCACCTGAAGGCAGGAAATTTTTGGTCTTTATGTGGTAGCTCGTTTTTCCTCTCTCCTGTGACAAAGAATAGGGGAGTATTCCCTTTTCTGCACTTCAGGGCCTTCTACCTGTAGGTGTGCTGGTGGCAGTTGAAAGGGTTGTGCTGACACCTTTAAAGGCATATTCTCAAATGCAGGTGTAATTTGTCCAGATAATCTCACCTGAGAAGGAATCCCAGCGAAGAAGGAAGAAGAGGAAGAAATGGCTGGTTCTCAGGTGAATGTGTCTGGGTTCAGGGGATGTGTCCTCTTTTCTTCTGGGACGTTATGTGTTTAGAACTTGCAAACCTTTATTTCTGTACTTTTGATGTACCTGCCTAATGTGTTTCTTTCTAACTACTTCCCCCCTCTTTTTCTTATGATTGATAATCAAGGAGCTCTGTAAAATCCTTCCTCCTGTATACCAGAACCTTCTCTCCATTCTCTCCATCCAGGCTTCTTAATGTCATGACCAAATCTTACCATTAATGTATGATGGGCAGTATTGAAATGTTCTGTGACATATCAACATGGGAAAGTGTGGATCCCCAGGATTACCCCTGGGGATGGGGCTGGGTCTTGAGGTGTCAGTGAAGAAGGGGACCATGTACTGTTTATATTTCATCCACATGCTCCATCATCTCTCTGCAGAACAGAATTAAGAAAAGAGACATTTAAAGAGGATGGCATTCATTGCCTGGAATAACTTAAAGTTCTGAAAAGAGAATAATTAGAAGACACTTGCTGTCTAGGATGCTAAAGAAACACTATTGAAAAACACTTATAGATTAAAGAACCAGGGAAATATCTATAGCTTGAACTTTGCATAAAACTGATGTTTCTGATGCAGCTAGAAACCATCATTCTCAGCAAACTATCGCAAGAACAGAAAACCAAACACTGCATGTTCTCACTCATAGGTGGGAATTGAACAATGAGATCACTTGGACACGGGAAGGGGAACATCACACACCGGGTCCTATTGATCTTTCTGGCCAGACACTGTGGCTCACACCTGTAATCCCAGCACTTTGGGAGGCCAAGGTGGGCAGATCACTTGAGGTCAGGAGTTCAAGACCAGCCTGGCTACCATGGTGAAACCCCATCTCTACTAAAAATACAAAAATTAACTGGGCGTGGTGACGTGTGCCTGTAATCCCAGCTACTTGGGAGGCTGAGGTGGGAGAATCACTTGAACCCAGGAGGCAGAGGTTGGAGTGAGCCGAGATCGCACCATTACACTCCAGCCTGAGCGACAGAGCAAGACTGTCTCAAAAACACAAAATAAAAAACCGGATGTTTCTACATGATTAGATTCAGATTGTAATTTACTATTTTTGTGGCTAATAATATCAGAGCGGTGATATTGTGTCCTTGATGTCATGTGATCCTTGTATGTGATCCTTGATGTCATTTTATCCTTGACATCCTTGATGTCAATTTATCCTGTTATAGTTGATCTTAATTTTATTTACTTGTTAAGGTGCTGTCAGATTTTTGTACTATAGAGTTATTTTTCTCATTATTATTTAGTACCTTGGGGAGATTTACTGACTGATATAAATAAGCCATCACATTTAATTGGGAAGCTCTTCTTTCTTTTTAGATTCTCCTTGCTTATAGCTTGCTTTGGAAAATGAAGGCTCTAGTGTTTGTTTATTGGTTAGATAAACTGAAATAAACAGGCTCTGCCACTTCCTGCATGTTCGAAAGAATATTTTCCTTGGCCCAGACACGGTGACATCACTGTATAGCCCACGTAGAAATTCAGAAACTCAGGCTTCACCCTAGGTCTGAATCAGAACCTGCATTTTAAGAAGATCTCTAGTTTATTGTGTACACATTAAAATTTGAGGGGTACCTTCTGATGAATCATGACTTCTACATATGAGAAACATTTACAGCTTATCCTGTGTGATGTAGATATAGCTGGAAAAAAAATGTATGTGCCTGTGTCGATGCCCTTAATTTTATACTGTATTATTCATGAGAGTAGAATATCTACACTGGTTATGTGGAGCTTACGCCATCCTCTTTCTTCAGAATTAGAGAATACGTTAGAGAATATTTCTGTGTTTACAATTATTTGATCATTTCAGTCTCTTCTGTAAGTAAGAACTAGTTCTCTCTGTCTCTCTTTGTTCCTGGAATCAAATTAAGAACTCTACCCATGGCCACTTGATAACTGTGTGTTTTCTCTTTTCCAGGGACTGTTGATATTCAGGGATGTGGCCATAGAATTCTCTCCGGAGGAGTGGAGCTATCTGGACCCTGCTCAGCAGAATCTGTATAGGGACGTGATGTTAGAAAACTACAGAAACCTGCTCTCTCTGGGTGAGGATCACTTCAATGCACAATTTCTGTTTTACACTAAAGATTGTATTTCCTTCGTTGTAGAGTATTTTTGGGAATTTCTGCTTTGCATGAATGAGTTTCAGATTTCTGCTTTCAAGGAAAACTTGGGGATTTGTTGGTGTAGAAAAAAATAACCTTGAAGGTATTTTATCTTGACATTATCTTTCCTTTCTTGAGGTGATGTGCATACTCTAGTGCTGGTAATTCTAGAAATTTACTGGCATAAAATAGTGTTGCTACACCCTAAAAAATCCAGCTACCACCACCAATTTTTGATTCAGTAGCAATAGGTAGTGAAGCTAGGGACTCACAAATTTAAAATACTTTCTAAATATTCTAAAGGTTCTGTCAAGAAACAGTATTTTGGGATTAATTTTCTAGAATCTGCTATTTCCTCATTTCTCTACTGAGCACAGTACTAGGTTGGTAATTAGAGAATCGAAGCAAGAGTCATACTACTTTTTAAAAAATAAAACAGGTCCTTTTAAAAAAAATTTTTTTTTAATAAAACAGGTATTGCTGTCTCTAAGCCAGACCTGATCACCTGTCTAGAGCAAAGGAATGAGCCGTGGAATGTGAAGAAACATGAGACGACAGGCAGACACCCAGGTAGGTGGGAGTAAATGAAGTAGATGATACAGATGAGAGCTTCAAAGATCAAGGAGGAAGCCGGACCTTAAAATGTGGTTTGGGAAGCTCTGCTCCAATGGAAATGGTTTCTGAGAAGCCTGAGTTTCTCTCCCTTGCTCTCACAAAGCAACACCTCTGTCCCATGCTCTGAAATTCTTTTAGGGCTCTGCTTTCCCTTCAGTGATCTTTCTTCAAGATGACAGTGAGAGCCAAAGTCGTCTTGATAGCTTGGAACAGACTGTATGATCTGATTGTTCTTCCATTGCTTTGGGGACACAGGAATATCTATTTTTGAAAAGCTGTTTGTTAAACTATTTTTTAAGCTCCCTTTTTGCATTATGTCTAAGGTGTGTGAGAGTAGTGGGCTTTGGCTCAGAATCCCAGGAACACTAGAGCAGATGTTACATGTCTTCTGCTTTGTGATTTCCCATTCTAGAGAGGTTTTAAATGTCATTCTATAAAAATTTATACTCAGAGGCCGGGCTCAAGGCCTCTTGAGGTGGCTCAAGCCTGTAATCCCAGCACTTTGGGAGGCCGAGACGGGCGGATCACGAGGTCAGGAGATCGAGACCATCCTGGCTAACACGGTGAAACCCCGTCTCTACTAAAAAATACGAAAAACTAGCCGGGCGATGTGGCAGGCGCCTGTAGTCCCAGCTACTCGGGAGGCTGAGGCAGGAGAATGGTGTAAACCCGGGAGGCGGAGCTTGCAGTGAGCTGAGATCCGGCCACTGCACTCCAGCCTGGGCGACAGAGCGAGACTCCGTCTCAAAAAAAAAAAACAAACAAACAAAAAAAAGAAATTTATACTCAGTAATTTTATAAGAACACTAGACATCTCCCTAAATGTAAGAAACTGTTATTTTTTATTAAACATTTATTGTTTTAGTATAAACTGAGATTGGTAATTTAAACTCTGCCCAAAATTCTCAACTGTAGCATAGTTTAGTGTATCTATTCACTTCTGTATTAGTTGGTTTTCACACTGCTAACAAAGACATCCCTGAGACTGGGAAGAAAAAGAGGTTTAGCTGGACTTACTATTTCCACATGGCTGGGGAGGCCTCAGAATCATGGCGGGAGGCTAAATGCGTGGCAGCAGCAAGAGAAAATGAGGAAGAAGCAAAAGCAGAAACTCCTGAGAAAGCCATCAGATCTCCTGAGACGTACTATCATGAGAAAGCACGGGAAAGACCGGCCCCCATGATTCAATGACCTCCCCCTGGGTCCCTCCCACAGCATGTGGGAATTCTGGGAGATACAGTTTAAGTCGAGATTTGGGTGGGAGCACAGCCAAACCATATCAGCTTCCTAGATTTCTTAAATATGCTATGTATTTGGGTAACTTAGAGCAGTGCTAAGCATATATTTAACTTCCACTTGCTACCTTAGTTTATAATAACTATAATTTTATAATTTTGTTTGGTATGACCGGAACTGTTATTCATATATATGTTGGTGTGTATACATTTGTGTATATATGTACATGTGTGTAATGTGGATTTTTTCACAAATAAAAATTGTGTAAGTATTGTGTACAATGTGATGATTTGATACAACTATCTTAGCAAATTTTAAGCGTACAGAACACTATTATGAACTACAGTCACAGTGCTGTACACTAGATCCCCAAATGTATTTATCTTATAATGGAAAGTTGTACTCTTTGAACAACAGCTCCCTATTTTCGCTACCTCCAGCCTCTGGCAGTCATCTTTGTACTCTCTGCTTCTATGAGTTCAACCCTATTTGATTCCCCTTATAAGAAAGATTATGCAGTATTTTTCTTTCTGTGCCTGGCTTATTTCACTTAGCATAATTTCCTCCATGTTCATCCATGTTGTTGAAATGGCAGGATTTTATTATTTGTAGTGACTGAATAATATTCTAGAGTGTGTGTGTGTGTGTGTGTGTGTGTACTTTTATTTTTAGTGTCTGCAAACATTTAGGTTGTTTTCATATCTTGGCAATTGTGAAAAAATGCTGCAGTGAACATGAGGGAACAGTTTTTTTTCTTTTGAGATATTTTATTTCTTTTGGTTATTTACACAGAAGTGGGATTGATGAATTATATGGTAGTTTTACTTTTTCATTTTTTAATTAAGAACTTCCATACTGGTTTTGCTAATGGCTCTATCAGTTTACAGCACAGCAACAATATATGGAATTTATTTTTCTTCACACCTTTGTCAATACTTGTACTGGCTTATTTCAGTTAACATAATATTCTCAAGCTTTATCCTTATCATACAAGGTGACAATATCTCCTCCTCCTTTAAGGCTGATAATATCAATTTTATGTATGTGCCACATTATCTCTTTTGTAGTTTTTTTATTTGTATGAATTTATGGAGTATAAATTAATTTTCTTAAGTGGAGAGATTATGCAATAGTGAAGTCAGGGCTTTTGTCCATCCCTTGAATAATACACATCTCTCTTCTTTTTGATGTTCGCCATCCAAACAGGTGTGAGGTGATGTGTCATCGTGGCTTTGAGTTGCAGTTGTTTGATGATCGGTGATGTTGAGCACCTTTAAGGATACATTTTTAGTAACGTTACACATATTTACATTGTTTTGCAAAAGATTGCTAGAAATTTTACATCTCATAAAACCAAAACTCAGTACTCCTTAAGTAAGAACTGCCCATTTTATTCTCTCTCCAGCCCTTGACAAACACGCTTCAACTTTCTATATGATCTTGGCTACTTAAGATATTATATAGAAGTAGAATCATACACTATCACTGGTACTGGCTTATTTCAGTTAACATAATATTCTCAAGCTTTATCCTTATCATACAATATTTCCTTCTTTAAGGCTACATAATCTCAATTTTATGTATATGCCACATTTATTTTTATTGATCAGTTAGGGGACATCAGGGTTGATTCTGCATTTTGGCTTTTGTGAATAATGCTGCAATATATCTTCTAGGTTCTGGGTTGCATACTTTGAATATATACTCAGAAATGGGATTGCTGGGTTATATGATAATTCCATTTTTAGTGTTTTGAGGAATCTCAATACTGGTTTTTAATAGTGGCTGTGTCATATTTTTAATAGTGACTGTTGTCATATTTTTTCATCAACAGTTCACACAGGTTTCCATTTCACCACATCCTTGACAGATTAGTTTCTGTTGGTCTTTTTTTTTTTTGTTTTCCAGACAGAGTCTTACTCTGTCACCCAGGTAGGAATGCAGTGGCACAATCTCGGCTCACTGCAACCTCCGCTTCTGGGTTCAAGTGATTCTTGTGCCTCAGCCTCCCGAATAGCTGGGATTACAGGCATGCACCACCATGCCCGGTTAATTTTTGTGTTTTTGGTAGAGATGGGGTTTCACCATGTTGGCCAGACTAGTCTCGAACTCCTGGCCTCATGTGATTCACCCGCCTCAGCCTCCCAAAATGCTGGGATTACAGGCATGAGCCACTGTGCCCGGCTCTGTTCGTTTTTAATAGTGACCATTTTGATGGATGTGAGGTGATACCTCATTGTGATTTTGCTTTGCAGTTCTCTACAAATTAGTAATTTTCAGCATTCTTTCAAGTGCCTGTTGGCCATTTGAGTATTATCTTTTAAAAAAAAGTCAGTTCAATCCTTTGTCCATTTTTAAATCAAATTATTATTTTTGGGGGGCTGAGTTTTAGGAGAGATACATTCCGTATATTAACTCCTATCAAATATCTAATAGGTAAATATTTTCACCCATTTTTAAGGTGGCATTTTCACTCCACTAGTTGTTTCCTTTAATGTTCAGAAATTCTGAAGTTTGTGTAGTTCAGTTTTTTTTGCTCTTTGTTGCTTATGCATTTGACATCATATCCAAGAAAACAGTGCAAAGACCAATGTCATGATCTCCTCTATATTTTCTCCTGAGAGTTTTGTTATATTTTTACATTTAAGCATTGAATTCCTTTAAAATATTGTTTGCATATAATGCAAAGGAAGGGTCCAACTTAATTTTTTTCATGTAGATACTCAGTTTTCAACATGATTTGTTGAAGAGACTCTCCTTTCCCTATTGTGTGGTCATAGCAACCTTGCGGGAGATCATTCAATTGTATACGAAGGGTTTATATCTAGGTTCTCTCTTCTGTTTCATTATTTATCAATATTTATCTTTTTTTTTTTTTTTTTTTT
>NW_012117377.1:9321335-9321632 GCF_000951035.1 Colobus angolensis palliatus | reverse complement strand
CGCCCGGCCTATTTATCTTTTTATAGCTTTGTGTAATATGTTTAAACCAGGAAGTGTAAAGCCTCTTCTTCTTTTTATTTTATAGTTTTTGTTGTTGTTGTTTTGTTTTTTTGTTTTAATAATAGAGGCAGGGTCCAATCTGACTTCAAACTCCTGGCCTCAAGTGATCCTCTCATGTTTACCTCCCAAAGTGCTAGAATTACAAGTGTAAGTCACCATACCCATCCTTTCCTTTTTTTGAAATGGTGTTTAGCTAGTCATAGTTTCTAAGCAAATTTTAGGATTTGGAAAATATTT
>NW_012117377.1:9297184-9321221 GCF_000951035.1 Colobus angolensis palliatus | reverse complement strand
GTAGCTGGGACTACAGGTGCCCGCCACCACACCCAGCTAATTTTTTTATGTTTTTAGTAGAGACGGGGTTTCACCGTGTTAGTCAGGATGGTCTCCATCTCCTGACCTAACCTCGTGATCCACCCGCCTCGGCCTCCCAGAGTGCTGGGATTACAGGCGTGAGCCACCATGCCCGGCCAGTACTGATATCTTAACAAAAAATCATCTGACCCTTGAGCAAGAATATGTTCAACAGTGTGTTTAATTTCTACATATTTTGGATTTGGTTAGGAAAAAATACATTGTTTGATTTCAGTCTTCTTAAATTTGGTAAGTTGTTACGTGTCCTAACAGAATGAATACACAATTGATAATATTGTGTATTCTGCTGTTTTTCCTGGAGAATTCTGTACATGTCTGTTAGGTCTAATTAGTCTATAATCCTTAAATTTTCTGTTTTTTTATTGATCTTCTATGTGATTTTTCTATTCATTATTGAAAGTGGAATCTTGAAGTCTACAATTGTGTGGCTGTGTATTTCTTGTCATTTCCATCAATATTCACTTCATATATGTGGCAGTAAATATTGCTCCATATATATACACACACACACACATATACACATATACTATATATATATATATGTATGTATGTATGTTTGTGTGTGGAGTGTGTGTATATAAAACTGTTAAAGATTGTTGGTAAATGAGCCTATTTTACCATTATATCAATCTTTGTCTTGTGTGACAGTTTTTAATTTAAAATGTATCTTGTATAATTGTGGCCACACCACCCAATTGTAGTTACTATTTTCATGGAATATATTTTTTCATTCTTTACTTCCAGCCAATTTGACTCCTTTAGAGCTACAGTTGAGTCTGTTGTATACAGCATATTTTAGAATCTTGTTTGTTCTTAATCCATTCAGCCATTTTCTTTTCATTAAGGAATTTAATCCATTTATATTTAAAATAATTCCTAAAGGAAATGGCAGTACTATTACCATCTTGTTTGTAATTGTTTTCTGTTCCTTGTAGATACGTTGTCCCTCATTTCCTCTCTCACCACCTTCCTTTTTGTTTTGTTGACTGTGTAGTGACATGCTTTGATTCTTTTCTCATTTTCTTTTGCATTACTTCTGTAAGTACTTTCTTTGTGATCACCTTGAGAAATGGACAGTTCATAAAACTTCTTAAAGTTCTAATAATCTGTCTCGTAACTTCCCTACAATTGAGTATGAGAATTATTTATCTTTATATCCCCCATTTGATATTAATGTCAAAAATTATCATTTTATATTGTGCATTTATTAATAGATTTATGGAGATTTATGTTGTTTTTCACATTGTACAAAATTTTTGGTTTTATGTAACATTCGACAATTCTATATCTGTGTATATATTTACCTTTAACAGCTTTATATTTTCATATGAATTTATGATGTCCAGCATCATTTTATTCTTCAACATAATGGACTACTTTTATCATTTTTTGTAGGACTGTACTAGTAGCAGCAAACATTCTCAGCTTTTGTTTATCGTGGAAACCTATTTTTCACTTATTTTTGAAAGTAAATTTCTTTTAGATCAAGTATCCTTAGTAATATTTTTTATTTTATCTCATTGAAATTTTAGAAGTTCTCAGCATCACCCTCTTTTTTAAAAAAATAACTTACCACTTTTCACCTGTATCTTCTTATTTTCTTTTTATTGGTCTACTGAATGGTTTCCATTAAGTCCAATATTTCATCTTCATTTTTTTCCATTTTTAAATGTTACATACAACTCAATATTTATAAATGATATGTCTTCAATTTGCTGATGTTTTTTCTGCCTCATTAAGTCTGCTGTTTTAGCTCTTTAGTAAATTTTTCAATACAGTGTATTTTCCAGCTCAACAATTTTAGTTAGGTTTTTGGGGTTTTTTCTTTTTGAGACAAAGGCTTGCTCTGTTGCCCAGGCTGGAGTGCAGTGGAGTGATCTCTGCTCACTACAACCTCTGCATCCCAGGTTCAAGCAATTCTCCTGCTTCAGCCTCCCGAGTAGCTGAGATTACAGGCGCCTGCCATTACGCCCGGCTAATGTTTTTGTATTTTTAGTAGAGATGGGGTTTCACCATGTTGGCCAGACTGGTCTTGAACTCCTGACCTTGTGATTCACCTGCCTCAGCCTCCCAACGTGCTGGGATTACAAGCGTGAGCCACCACACCCAGCTTAGTTGGGTTCTTTTTTATAGTTTTTTTTTTTTTTTAATCTCTTTGTTGATGTATTATTTCCCTCATGCATGGTTTTTCTGTTTTGTTTTGTTTTGTTTTGTTCTGTTTTGTTTTGTTTTTAAAACAGGGTTTCATTCTGTCATCCAGGCTGGTGGTATGCAGCAGTATGATCATAGCTCACCGTAGCTTCAAACTCCTGAGCTCAAGTGATCCTTCCACCTCAGCCTTCTAAGTAGCTGGGACTATAGGCGTATACCACCATGCCTGGCTAATTGGAAAAAAAAAAAAATTGTAGAGACAGTCTCACTGTGTTACTCAAGCTGGTCTTGAACTCTTGGTCTCCCACCTCAGCCTTCCAAAAGCTGGAATTTCAGGTGTGAGCCTCAGTGCATAGCCAGGATTTATTTTTAAATGAACAATAAGCAGAGTATTTTACTTTATGTAAACCGTATTGCTCTTGTCACCATGCCCAACCTGATTTTGTATAGTTATCTATATGTGTTCTACTTTTGGTCATTGAACATGTTTAAGATGATTACTTTAAATTCTTTGTCAAAAACATACAAAAATCTCCCTTTTTTAAGGGTCAGTTTCTAGAGATTTGTTTCTTTTTTTGTTTTTGTTTTTGAGACGGAGTCTCACTCTGTCGCCCAGGCTGGAGTGCGGTGGCTGGATCTCAGCTCACTGCAAGCTCCTCCTCCCGGGTTCACGCCATTCTCCTGCCTCAGCCTCCCGAGTAGCTGGGACTACAGGCGCCGCCACCTCGCCCGGCTAGTTTTTTGTATTTTTTAGTAGAGACGGGGTTTCACTGTGTTAGCCAGGATGGTCTCGATCTCCTGACCTCGTGATCCGCCCGTCTCGGCCTCCCAAAGTGCTGGGATTATAGGCTTGAGCCACCGCGCCCGGTGAGATTTGTTTCTTCAAGTAGGTCAGGTTTCCTATTTTCTCTGTGTGCCCTGTGATCCCATACACAAAAGTTTCTGTAGTACTAGAATGATGATATATGAAACAACCATGCTCTAGTAATCTCACAGAAGCATGCTTATAGGTGACACATTGCTTTTCCCTTTCTGTTTTTGAGATTCTCTTCTCATCTGTAATTTTTTGAAACTGCTTGTAATGTATCTTGTTATGGGTCTGTCTGTGTTTATCCTATTTGAAATGTGTTGAGCTTCTTAATTTATTTATTTTTTGACATTTGAGAATTTGTCAGGGTTTTTTCTTTCATTCTTCAACCCAACAATTTCTGTTTCTTTTTATACTTTTCTCATTTTCTTAATTTCATGTGTTTTCCCGTTTTACTCATTGAGCATTATTCAGATGGTTATCTCAAATTTTTCAGGTAACTTACACATCTGCATTTCTTTAGGGTTGATTTCTGGATATTTATTTATTTATTTTTTGATTGAGCCATGTTATCCTAATGTATATGTAGCAATCTTTGGTTGAGATTTGGGCACTAAAATCCACCTGTCAAAATCTTTATAAAATGGCCTTGTCCTGGGTAGTCTGACACCAAGTGACTCAGGGTTTCCATGAGCCTCTCAAACCTATTCTCAGGATGTATGTTCTCTGGAATTTTGTGTTTAATTTCCAGTTAAAGAGGTTTACCCTTGTTTCTTCTTTCTTTCTTCTTCTCTAATCAATTATTTGCTAAATCTGTTGTCTGTCTGTGGTACTGCAGCTTCTCTGCTGCTATAACAATTATTTACCTTTGGTTTCAGCAGAACCAAGCTGTAATTCAAAGGTTGGTTCTATTCTACCACTATTCCTTTCGGCACTTTGGGTCATGGGAGACAGAAACTAGTCTTTGGAAATTCCATCAAAAGTATGGGCATATGTGCCACTACTGTTTCTATTGAAGGAGAAGCTAGGAGTTGGGAGTTTATTCCTGAAGTCATTATGCTATATTGAGGGGAAGAAAGAGTTGTGGTGGGTAAATGTAACAAGCTTTCCTTCTCCTTGTCTGTGGCTTTTAATATGGTTTCTAGAGTTCTCACAAAGACATTTTGTTCAGTATATTTTTGTTATGTTCATGAAAAAATCAGGGCCTGTAGTATTTTATTATGCTATCTCGCTAATGTGCTTAGTATAATTTCATACATTATCTTTTTAGATTATATTCACCTAAGTCCAGTAAGTTGGATAATATGTTATTTTAATTTTTTTCAGCTGTTTCTTCTCATTTCACCCAAGACCTCTTGCCAGAGCATAGTATAAAAGATTCATTTCAAAAAGTGATACTGGGAAAATACGGAAGCTGTGGCACTGAGAATTTACACTTAAAGAAAGATTGGGAAAGTGTGGGTGAATCTAAGGTACAGAAAGAATGTTGTAATGGACTTAACCAATCTTTATCAACTGCCCATACCAAAATCTTTCAATTTAATAAATGCATGAACATCTTTACTAAACCATCAAATCTAAATAGACATAAGATAAGACATACTGGAGAGATATCTTCCAACTGTAAAGAATGTGACAATTCCTTTTACATATCCTCAATTCTAACTCCACTTCAGAGAATCCACACTGCAGAGAAATCCTACAAGTGTAAACAATGTGGGGAAGCCTTCAAGCACTGCTCATGCTTTATTGAACATAAGACAGTTCATAATGAAGAGAAACATTTCAGATGTAAAGAATGTGGCAAAGTCTTTAAATCCTTCACAAGCCTTTCTAATCACATTATAATTCATACTGGAGAGAAACTCTATAAATGTGAAGAATGTGGCAAAGCTTTTAACCACAGTTCAAACCATGCCAAACATAAGAAAATTCACACTGGAGAGAAACCCCATAAATGTGAAGAATGTGGCAAAGCCTTTAACTGGTTCTCATACCTAACTCTACATAAAAGAATTCATACTGGAGAGAAACCCTACAAATGTGATGAATGTGGCAAAGCCTTTAACCAGTGTTCAAACCTCACTAAACATAAGAGAATTCATACTGGAGAGAAACCCTACAAATGTGAAGAATGTGGCAAAGCTTTTAACCGGTGCTCACACCTTACTGAACATAAAAGAATTCATACTGGAGAGAAGCCCTATAAATGTGAAGAATGTAGTAAAGTCTTTATATCTTGTTCAAGCCTTTCAAACCATAAGAGAATTCATGCAAGAGAGAAATGCAACAAATCTGAAGAATGTGGCAAAACCTTTAACCACTGCTCAGACCTTAACGAACATGAGAAAATTCATACCTGAGAAAAATCCTACAAACGTAAAAAATGTGGCAAAGCCTTTAATACCTGTTCATGTCTTACTCAGGATCAGAGTTCATGTTGAACTAAAGAATTATAAATATAATGACTGTCAAAACACCTTTCACAGAAAAAAATAATTTTACCACAATTTGTTCATTAATGGAACTTTAATTCTTTTTTTTTTTTTTTGGTCTACATAAATCTGTCCTTATGCCAGTACTATATTGTTTAATTACTGTAACATTGTAGTAAGAGTTTATATCAGGAGTGTAAGTTACTGAATTTTGTTATTATTTTTCAGAATTCTTATGTGTTTGATTTTCTTTACATGTTTATATGGATTTTAGGAAGAGCTTGTCAATTTCTATTAAAGAAAAGCTACATTGGAATTTGTATTGAATCTGTAGATAAATTTGTTGGGTATTTTGATCTTCAAATTCAGTATTGTTATCTTTGAATATTGAGTATATCTCAGTTTATTCAGCTCTTTGATTTCTTTCAGCATTTTAAATAATTTTCAGTGTATAGTATATGCAGTTATTTTGTTAAGTTTGTTTCTAATTTTTTTTTCTAGGATACTATTAATGAAATTTTAATTTAATTCTTATTTTGTTTACTGCTATGATATAAAAGTACTATCTAACCTTTCATGTTGATCTTGTGGCATTGATGAACTTCTTTATTAGCTCAAGTAGGTTTTTATTTATTTATTTATCTATTTATTTAATTTTATTTTGAGCTGGAGTCTCGCTCTGTCACCCAGGCTGGAGTGCAGTGGCTGAATCTCAGCTCACTGCAAGCTCTGCCTCCCGGGTTCACGCCATTCTTCTGCCTCAGCCTCCTGAGTAGCTGGGACTACAGGTGCCTGCCACCACACCTGGCTAATTTTTTGTATTTTTAGTAGAGACGGTGTTTCACCATATTAGCCAGGATGGTCTCCATCTCCTGACCTTGTGATCCGCCCGCCTCGGTCTCCCAAAGTACTAGGATTACAGGTGTGAGCCACCGTGCCCAGCCTCAAGTAGGTTTTTAATGAATTTCTTATACTTTTAAAATACGACATTATGGCAATAAAAGACTATTCCACTTCTTTTCTAATCTGGAGAATTGTGTTGATTTTTCTAGTATAATTTTCTGGCTCATATCTCCAGTACAATGGTGAATAGTGGTGAAAGTAGAAATTCTCGTCCTGTTTTCAAACTTGCATATAAAGCCCCCAGTCATTCACCATTAAGTATATTAGCTTTTGGTGTGGGGTTTTTCATCTTGGCTCACTGCAGCCTGAACCTCTTAAGCTCAAGTGATCTTCCCACCTTAACTGCCTGAGTAGTTGGGACAACAGGCATGCACCACCATGCCCAGATAATTTTTTTTTTTTTAAATATTTTGTAAAGATGGGGTCTCCCTATATTGTCCAGAATGGTCTTGAACTCCTGAGTTTATGCAGTCTTTCCACCTCAGCCTCCCAAAGTTCTGGGTTACAGGTGGGAGCCACTGCACCTGGCCGATTTTGGGTTTTCATAGAGGCCTTTTAGCAGGTCTCAAAAGTTTTCTTCTAATAGTTTTCTTGATGTTCTATCATTCACAGGTGTTGAATTTATCAAGCTTTTTCTATTTAAATTATTACATTGTTACTTTGTTCAAGTAATATTGTATCATATTAAACCAACATTGCATTGTGAAAATACCCTGCTTAGTCATGGTATGTAATCACTCTTATACCTTTTTATATTCATTTTTTAAATATTTCTTGGAATTTCTGTGTCTAAATAGGATGTTGTTTCATAGTCATCTTGTGATTCTTTTGTCTCATTTGAGTATTATGGTATTACTGGCTGATAGATGAATTAAGAAGTGTTACCTCTTCTACTGCTTGAAGTTTTTGTGAGAAATTGATGTTTTTCATTAAATGTTGATGAAATGTACAACTTAAGCAGTTTATAACAGCTCTTCTATCTAAAAAGATTTTAATTAATTTTTTGTTATATGGATATAAGTATATTCTTTTGTGTGTGTGTGTGTGTGTGTGTGTGTGTATATATATATATATATATAAAATGAAACAATTCATAGGATGTTTTTTCAGTTTGCTTTTGTAATCCATCCCTATCAATATTTTTTATTTCATAGTATGTCATGAACAATTACTCTGGGCACTTGACATGGAATAATTTGAAAAAATAGAGAATGAGTCCTGTACTACAATCAACAAATAACTCAAAATTTTCTCCATTTTTAGGATGAAGAATATGAATATAGTTCTGTTACATAATATTTGTGTTTACTGTGTGAGACAAGTGAATTACTGAATGTAAAAATAATTAGTGAAACTGCCCTTTGATTTTGGAATGTGTGAAACAGGCAAATGCCCTACCTTCTATTTTTATCAATATTTAGATAAGACAGAAAAATCGATTTTAATAAGGTATACAGAATAATCTTGTATTTGAAGAATGCTGTGAAAAAGATAATTTGGAGTAGTAGTTAGTGTATGGCTCATATAATGTGTTAGGTACTATTCTAAGCCGTTAAACATTTGTATGCTTAATACCTAAGAGTTTAAAGTGAAGAAATCAAAGATTCATTGAAAAAGAAAAATTGAATTTTAAAAAAATTGTATTTTTAATTGAAAAACAGTAGTATATATCTATCTACAGTGTAATATTTTGATATATGTTTATGTTGTAAAATGATTAAATCAAGTTAATGTTTATAGCTTCATCTAATTTTTGTGGTGAAAACATTGAAAATAGTCTTTATAGCAGTTTTGAAATACACATTACTTATTATAGTCACCATTCTGTGCAATTGATCACTAAATCTTATTTCTCCTAATTGAAACTTGGTACACGTTGAAGAACATTTCCCCTCTTTTTATTCACTCCATCTCCTAGCCTCTGTCACATTTTCATTCATATTAGGTAACATTAAGGTCATTATAGAAATTAGCTTTTTGGTGTCCCACAACTAAATGAACATAAATAATGATAACTTTATTAGTAAGTTATACTAATTAGGCATAGGAATAAATGGCAGCTATTTTTGCCAGTAAACAAAGGATGTTCATTATTTTCAAATATTACATTTGAGTATTTTAGGTGGTAAAGTTTTAAGCCTAAAATATGTCATTGAATTTATTACCCCAGAAACCCAGCAGGTCATATTTTCTGAACATTGTAAAAGACAATAGAAATTATTCACTAAAATGTTATACCAGCAAGTACTATCTCACCACATGAAAATTGCATTGAAATTTTTAAATTTGTAGTTCAAATGGAAGACTCAGATTCTTTTCATGGATTCAGGGAAGTGCTAATGAGGAAGCATGGTGATTGAAGCCAAAAATCTGAATTCAGGTAAATAATTCTGCCAATATGTTCTCAGTGGTGTAGAAAATCAGTAGTTTTGGCCATATATAGGTACTGTTCTCTGACGTAGAGTACATTTATTTCAGAAATTTGTGCTAAATGTAAAATCACTTCCCTAGTATTAAAGTTAAACTCTACAAATTATTATTACTTTACAGTATGTTGAGGAAAGGATATGCTCTAAATAAAGTAACTTGAGATTTCTTGTCTGTTACAAAAAATTGTGTAAAATATATTTCATGTGTACACTGTTGACATTTGTGCTTGTTGGAAAAATAGTATAGATTCTACACATTTTAAATGTAGAAAGCTAAAATCCTCAGAAAGTTACAAGAATCTTTAAACGACTGTATAGCATTGAAAGTGAAAGTAAAATACGAGAATTTTCCAACTAGAGAAGCAAACCAAAGAAATCATTTAGGAAAATAATTGACTGAGAAGTAAGCGCTCCTGTTAGATATGAGTGGTCAGAGTTGCCAAATCCATGTGGGTTGCCCAACTTGCCATAAAGCAAATTTAAAAAACAGACATAAACTGCAGATGTCTCAAATGTAGTATCTCCCATAAGTGAAAAGAAAGTTAAAACTTATGTTACACACAGTTATAGGACTTATTTTTTAAATGTTTAAGTCAACACAATGAGAAAAATAGGAAAAAAAAAATTAAAGAGCAAAAGACTACAAGCTTGACAAGCCATATTTGAAAAAGAGCCAAATACAAACAGCCTACTTAATATACAACATATGGGTTAAATATTAAACTTGTCTCAGCTGATGAGATTAGTGAACCAAAATACTGAGCATGATTAATGTAGTTAAATACAGTAAAAAGAGAAAACACCCCCGACCTCAGCAGAAGGTCTGAGGCCTGGCCCCTGCCCCCCATCCCTGCCCGGAGCCCGAGCCTCTGAGGCAGTCTCCAAGCCTTTGGGAGTAGATTCTGAAGATGAGTTGGTAGTTGAATTCCTGCAGGATCACAATGTACCCCTTGTATCCCATGCCCCTCAGACATCACGATGGATGAACTGGCTGAGATGCAGCAGATTGAACAGTAACTTCCTCCCGCCTCCCCAGAGAGCCCCTGGTGTGGCCGACTTGGCCTTGTCTGAGAACTGGGCCCAGAGTGTCTTGCAGCTGGAGATGCTGTGGATGTAATTCAGGATTGTAATGAGACAGACTGGTCCCAATCATTCATTTCTGAAGTTACAGACCCCTTGGCTGTTTCCCCCACCTGTTGGGCTGAGGCATATTTGGAGCAATCGGGAGAAGCTGTGGTTGGGAAAGCCTAAGGGAGCAGCAGCTGCTGATCGTTGGACCATGAATGTCATCCTGAGAAGGATCTGCAGCACATGGCCAATGACTTTGTGGCCAAAGGGGATGACCCCAAATTGGCTAATTCTGAGTACATCAGATACCTGGGTTGATCATTCACAAGACCAGTAAACACAACTGCCCTTGATAGGGAGTTTGAACGCGCCAAGTCAGCTATAGAGTTGCAGGTGGAGATGGAGGAGATGGCAAAACGAGATGCTGATGCTCACCCCTGGCTTTCTGACTGTGATGACCTCACATCAGCTTCCTTTGATAAGGGGTACCAGTTGGAGGAGGAGAACCCCCTGCGTGATCACCCTCAGCCTTTCAAAGAAGGGCTGCAGCGACTTCAGGAGTGGACCCTGTTGTGGGAAGTCAGGGACCCTGAACGGAGGGACGGGCTGAAGCCACGGCAGAAGAACATAAATTGTGAAGATTTCATGGACATTTATTAGTTCTCCAAATTAATACTTTTATAATTTCTTATGCCTGTCTTTACTGCAATCTCTGAACATAAATTGTGGAGATTTCAAGCACACTTATCACTTCTCCAATCAATACTCTTGTGATTTCCTATGCCTGTCTTTACTTCAATCTCTTAATCCCGTCATCTTCGTAAGCTGAGGATGTATGTCACCTCAGGACCCTGTGATGATTGCATTAACTGCACAAATTGTTTAAACGATACGAAATCTGGGCACCTTGAAGAAAGACCAGGATAACAGTGATCAGTGTTCAGGAAACAAGGGAGATAACCATTAGGTCTGGCTGCCTGAGAGCCAGGCGGAACAGAGCCATATTTCTCTTCTTTCAAAAGCAAATAGGAGACATGTCACTGAATTCTTTTTCTCAGCAAGGAACAGCCCTGAGAAAGAGAATGCGTTCCTAGCGGGGAGGTCTCTAAAATTGTCGCTCTGGGAACGTCTGTCTTTTATGGTTGCAGATAAGGGATGAAATAAGCCCGGGTCTCCCGTAGCGCTCCCAGGCCTATTAGGACGAGGACATTCCTGCCTAATAAATTTTGGTCAGACAGATTGTCTGCTCTCAAGCCCCGTCTCCTGATAAGATGTTATCAATGACAATGTGTGCCCGAAACTTCATTAGCAATTTTAATTTCGCCTCATCTGGTGGTCCTGTGATCTCACCCTGCCTCCATTTGCCTTGTAATATTTTATCCCCTTGTGAAGCATGTGATCTCCGTGACTCACACCCTATTCATATACTGCCTCCCCTTTTGAAAATGACTAATAAAAACCTGCTGGTTTTGTGACTTGGGGGGCATCATGGAACCTGCCAGCATGTGATGCCTGCCCTAGACACCCAGCTTTAAAATTTCTCTTTTGTACTCTTTTCCTTTATTTCTCAGACTGGCCGACACTTAGGGAAAATAGAAAAGGACTCATGTTGAATTATCAGGGACAGGTTCCCCCGATAGTCCCTGCCAAATGCTGTGCTGCTTTTTGAGGCAGCTATGCAGCAGAATCCTAAGAATATGGAAGCTTGGCAGTACCTGGGTACCACCCAGGCAGAGAATGAACAAGAACTGTGAGCCATCAGAGCATTGCAGAGGTGTGTGGAGCTAAAGCCAGATAACTGACAGCACTGATGGCGCTGGCTGCAAGCTTTACCAATGAGCCCTTGCAGCAGCAGGCCTGTGAAACCCTGCTACACACCAGCCTGTGCCTATCTGGTGACACCTACTGAAGAAGGGGCTGGTGGGGCAGGACTGGGCGCCAGCAAGCGTATCTTGGGATCTCTGTTGTCTGACTCCCTGTTTCTTGAAATGAAGGAGCTCTTCCTAGCAACTGTGCAACTGGACCCTATATCCATTGACCCCAGTGTGCAGTGTGGCTTGCAGGTCCTTTTCAACCTGAGTGGAGAGCATGAGAAGGCCATGAACTGCTTCACAGCTACCCTCAGTGTTCGTCCCAATGACTATTTGCTGTGGAATGGAAACCAGAGTGAAGAAGCAGTAACTGCATACCGCCAGGCCCTTGAGCTCCAGCCTGGCTGTATCCAGTCCTGCTGTAACCCGGGCATCAGCTGCATCAACCCTGGGGCTCACTGGCTGGCTGCAGAGCACTTTCTGGAGGCCCTGAATATGTGGAAGAAAAGCCAGGGCCCTCAGGGTGAAGGAGGTGCCATGTCAGAGAACACTTGGAGCACCCTGCGTTTCGCATTCTGTGTGAAGGCCAGAGCGACGCCTGTGGGGTGGCTGATACCCGGGATCTGTCCACCCTCCTAACCATGTTTGGCCTGCCCCAGTGACAGTGGGATGGGCTGCCCTGTGAGTGTCTGCCTAGACAGTTCCCCCCTCTGGATGTGATGTGAGTCCCTCTCCCCAAATGCACCTACCAAGCGGGTGGGCTGATGACCGTATGTGGTAAGGCCTTTCAGAAGCTGCCTCAACATAGGGCCGGGTAGTCCGTGTTCTAGTTCCTACACAATCATAGGAAAACACGGCTTGTTTTCTCTGCGTCCCTTCATAATTGAAGGGCTGTACATCCAGCTACAGAGCTCTCTGCTCATCGTTCTTGAGGATGCTTTTTGGGTAGGACCCAAAGATCTAGGCTAACTGTTGTCATCAGCTGCCATTTCTGATAGGGTCTACCACATTTGTCATGTCTCTCCTTTCCCCACTGTTACTGGGAATTGGTAATAGTTCAGTGTAAGTAGGAGGTTCGTCTGCTGTGGCCTCTAATGATGACTGTCTGGGATCAGGTGTTAGGAGTTGGCCTGCCAGGTTGAATTGTTTATTTGGCTCTGCAGAGCTGAGTTTTGGTAGGGGTGCTCATAGTTCTGTCATTCTTGGACCTCTCCTGGCTGAGCTCCAATTCCCTGTGAGTACGATGCTGATGCAAAAATGCTGTGTTGTCATCCCAGCAGTCCTCAGGAGCTGCCAGGGCCAACTGTTACAGAGTGTCTGGGTGTGGGGTCAATGAGGGGGGTGGGAGTGGGGAGGGACTAGATCAGATGATATCAAGAGCTCTGTTCTGGGGCCTTGGTGGGAGAACAGAGCAAGTGGGAAGGGGGTGTGATGAATGCAGCAATCCCTCCTCCTCTTAGAAGTACCTGTGAATAGAAATTGGGCTAACTCTTCTACTAGGTTGGTTCAGAGATTGCAATCTTGCCAAATTTCTAGCAAAGAGCAGGTTCAGTGTTACCATACGCCTTTGCTGTACCTCTTGAAATGTTTCTAGGGGAAAGCACTGGAAAATCCCCTTCCCCCATATTGTCTTCAGAAGGTGAAAATCGAGGGAAGATGAGGGAGCAGCTTGGATTCTTCTCAATTGTCCCCTGCATGGGGAGATACACTAACCCCCAGAAATGACTACTAAGCCTCTTGCCTTGTCTTCAGTGGCTAATGATCAGACATGTATACATATATATTTTAACTACCATGGTCGCAAGTTTCCTTTCTGAAATTTATTTTTCTTCATAAGAATATGTGTAAATGATTTACAAATAAGACTAAAATATTTGTTAAGAAAGAAAGAAAGAAAGAAAAAGAAAAGAAAGAAAGAAAGAAAGAAAGAGAAGGAAGAAAGGAAAGAGAGAAAGAGAAAGAAAGAGAAAAATAAAGAAAGAGAAAGAGAAAGAAAAGAGAGAAAGAAAGAAAAGAAAGAGAGAAAGAAAGAAAGAAGGAAGGAAGGAAGGAAGGAAAGAAAGAAAATAAAGAAGCCAGGCACGGTGGCTCATGCCTGTAATCCCAGCACTTTGGGAGGCCAAGGCAGGTGGATCATGAGGTCAGGAGTTCAAGACCAGCCTGGCCAACATAGTGAAACCCTGTCTCTACTAAAAATATGAAAAATTAGCCAGGTGTTATGGCGGGCGCCTGCAATCCCAGCTACTACAGAGGCTGAGGCAGGAGAATCACTTGAACCTGTGAGGCGGAGGTTGCAGTGAGCCAAGATTGCACCATTGCACTCCAGCCCAGGTGACACTCTAAGACTCCATCTCAAAAAAAAGAAAACGTAAAACAAATACATATATCTATGAAGACTAGAAGGCTAGAATGAGAAGGAATAGGACAAATCTCTTTTTTTAGGGGATATATTAAAATAATTTGAATAATCCCTTTAATAGTTGGTGGTTTGTAAGTTTCTATACTGAAAACCAGACGTAAATCCTTGAATTCAGAAATGCAGTGTGTCAAAAAGTGAAAAAAAATTACTTAAAAGAAATAAGCTGGATAACACCAAAGAGAAGAAAAATACTAAAAATCAGTGTAATGATGAGAGCAAAATTTCTACAGCTTTTATAAATCTCAAAACATAAATAGGAATGGTGCTAAGAGAAAGTATTTATCAAAGCTAGAAGTAGATACTAGGCTAAAATACCTTTAACAAAAAAGGGTAAATTAAAATATATTTTTAAAACCCTGAGTGATTTGTTTACCAATAGGAGCTTTTTAAATGTGTACTTCAAGAAGAAAAAATAATGTTTTGTGTATAAGATTAAAAATGAAAGTGTGGCCAGACTCGGTGCCTCACACTTTTAATCCCAGCACTTTGGGAGGCTGAGGCAAGTGGATCACGAGGTCGAGATCGAGACCAGCCTGACCAACATGGTGAAACCCGTCTCTACTAAAAATACAAAAATTAGCCAGACGTGGTGGTGCGCACTTTTAATTCCAGCTACTCAGGAGGCTGAGGCAGGAGAATCGCTTGAACCCAGGAGGCGGAGGTTGCAGTGAGCGGAGATCACGCCACTGCACTCCAGCCTGGGCAACAGAGCGAGACTCCATCTCAAAAAAAAAAAAAGAAAAGAAAAAGAAAGTGTAAGAGACTTGATTTGGAAATAACAAACCCTGATGGACATTGAACTAAAGCAATTAGACTTTGGCAACATCAAGTAAACTATTTAAATATAATGCAATTGCTATTTAATTGATTGCATTTAAGTCAGTTAACAAATCCTGTGCTATTTGCGTAGTTTAACTGGTGGCAGAAAAATCTATTTCTCTTCAGAAGATTTTTGTCCCAGTACAACCTTGTTAAAAATGGGTGGGGCACTTTGATAGAAATATTTTTTAGAATATTGATGATTCTTCCATCAGGACTGATTTGTACCAAAAGACAGACAGTGGCACAGAGAGTGGCCACAGGCATCTGGACATCCCGGATGACTGGGCCATGAACCCATCACGTGGTTAAGGAGGATGAAGTAATAATGTCCACTGAGTACATGACCACAGAGCAACTCACCAGAAGACACAGGCTGGTCTGCGTGGCCCTTTTCTCTGGGGAGGCTCTTGGGGAACGGCTGGTGTTGCAAAGGCTCCAGTATCACCTCTCATGCCTGAACAAGAGAATGACCACATACATACTGGAGAGCAGCATGATTCCTGCAAAGAAAATATTCTGAAATAATATTAGAATAAAAAACAGTCTCCTGAGGATGGAGCTCATTGGAGAAAGTGAGCAGAAGTCACTGACACTCGGTAAATTGAATTGGTCTGGGTCACACTGAAACAAGCTACAGTGCAGATGATCATGCTACTACTGGAAGATAATTTATGTTTTTGTTTAAGTCTCACCTACCACAAGATGCTAGGGCTGACGGTGACGGCCTGGCGCATGCTCAGGAGGCAGGTGGTGGTGATGGCCAGATCCCTCATCACCCTGTTCATGTAGAATAGTGCTTGACATTTGAGGTCCTCCCAAAAATTCAGTGACTCAAACACTGTCTAAAGAGAAAAAAATCCACTACAGTGGGGTGCGTCATTGAGTGAACAAAAGTCAAGTGACAGGTGATCAGGTCTGTGTGCTTCGGCCCGTGATCCAGGAGTGTGAAGATGAAGAAGAAAAGGAGAAAGGTGTTGACTGGGACTGCAATGTCAGCTTGAAAATAAAGTGTTCTTAATAATGAACTTTATGTATTTTTCATGTTTTACTTTTTTTTTTTTTTCAAGACAGGGTCTTGGTCTGTCACCCTGGCTGAAGTGCAGTGGTACGATAATAACTCATTGCCTTCTGGGCCCCCTGGGCTCAAGTGGCCGCCTGCCTCCATCTCCCAAACAGCTAGGATTCCAGGTGAAGCTAATTGTAGTGGTATTGGAGTCTCGCTATGCTGCCAGGCTTGTCTTGAGCTCTTGGCCTAAAGTGATTCTCCTACCTTGGCCCCGCAAAGCACTAGAATCACAGGTGTGAGCTACTTCACCTGGCCAGAAATTGGCTTTGTACATCAGAAAAATCCCAAAAGATCTCACATCATCATTGTTAATTCTGCGTTAGTGAAAATTATCACAAATCACTTTTATTGTTTTACCCTCTTAATCTTGATAAGCCCTATCTCATATAAATTATTGATAATCCAGCCTCTGCATTATTTTCTACACCAATTAGTATATGAAATACCAACACATTTCTTATAAGATGCACACTCTCTATTCCTGGGTATAGTTACCCATGGTACCTGGGCATCCCTCTTTAGAAAGTATATCTTTGTTCTGCATTCTCATTTTATATTTATCACACTGATGCTACAGATAAAAAAATTACCCAATCATATGTGCACAGTGCAACTGAATAAAATTTATGCTAATAGGGAAAGAATCACCAAAACAATTGAAAAAATAATACCTAGTTGTCTTTCTGACATGCTGACCTTTCAATGCTTTTAATTCTTTGTCTCTCACATTTTGAACCTTTGTGATTAGACGTTTGAACCTACCATAGTAATTCAGGATAGTATCCTTATTTTTCACCAACAAATTAGCAATTTTGATCCCATGTGCAACTTCTCATACCCATTGCCATGAAGTGTATATTTGATGTATCTGAGAATTAGAACATGGACACCTTTGGAGGGCATGACTGTGCTCACCAAACCCTAGGAGCTGTATCACATAAAAATGGCTCTGGCTCTCTTACAGGTTAGTTTCCATTTCAAAACTAAATTATCTACGTCTCAGCAGAGGATCCCCAATGTCCAGCTCTGAATTGTCAAGAGAATGACACTAGTTGTAATCACTTTATGACAACCATAAAGTTGCATCAAAATGATCAAATGTTGATCCTTTTCTTGAGATTCCACTGAATAGAGAGATCCCCTCTTTTGCTTTGAAAACATTTATTTCTCCGATAATAAAGGTAATTTCCCTCTAGTTTTGTTAGGATACCTGTAATATCAGAACACCTGGCATAATTTCACTGAGCAATTTTGAAATGACTCTCTAATGTTATTGGCCAAGATGCAGGCATAATTGTTTTATCAAATTAATCTAGTCATTAGAACAAGTCAACTTAACGACACAAAAAATTAGAAAACCATTCCACACCACTCAGTTTTTTTCTGAGATGACAGCTGTCAAAATTATATTTTAAAGGTCACTTATCACAGTATCATCCCATGTATATATGGAGCAATAGATGATAGATTAGATAGATGTAGATATCTCAATGCAGAAATTGTGACAATTAGTATTTTTGCCTCTTACTCAGAAATTAATGGTTAAGGTAGAAAATTTCTCTAAAACAACCTCATACGTATGAGCTAATCATTTCAACCTCATATGTTGAAATGATTGTTAATAATTCTTCAAAATCTTAGTAAAGGAACACACTTCCAGAACCAAACAACGGACAGTTCCATGAACATGCACCTTTACCCTCAGCACAACTTGGTTTTGCTGTCACGATAAAACCAGGAAAAGAGCCAGGATATCATTGATTTAAAGGCTTAATGGTCTCTCTTTTGAGGAGTATAGCTCCAGTAAAAGAATACCTGGACATGGACTATAAATATATGTGCAATTATTTATAAACTACATGTCCACATAATTTTGTTAATAAAACACATGTAAGCCATATAACAAAAAGATAAAATAGGAAATCTGATATTTTATTCTCTTACCCTAAGATATATTTAGCTCACCCCATGTATTTCGCACCCTTCTCTATAAATAACCATCACATGCTGAAAAATACTTTATCTGCTGAATCATCAGATGGAGTCTCTCCAACAAGTCTCTTGAGGTCATTGGTATTGAGACTACACAAGAAAGGATCACAAAACTGTGGATTAGAATTGACAGCTAAAGTATATTTATTTTCATTATTTCTTTTGGAAATTTATCTCTCAGAATCTAACTGCTGATCATTGTCAAAGACATGTATGTGCACCCAAAAGTCATTTGTCATTTATTTAAATTTTAAAGTTCATTTTCTGTCCTATTTTTTACTTGATGAATCTGGCAACTTCACTACGAATCCCAGGATTTGCAATAATATGGTACTGACCTGGGAGAAACAATATAGAAGAACATAAGCAGAGAGCGTATCTATAAGTGGGTCACAGTGCGAAGGACCATTGGGTCTTACATGATACATTGAAAACTGATCAATTTAATGCACATCTCAGCCCTCCCTGTGAGAAGTGACTGCCATGGGTGGCTGGGGCTGAGGGTGAAGCTCCTGAACCCTCTCAGGAAACAGATAATGCAAATCAAGTTCATCCTCACGTTGGCTTTCACCTCAGACTATTCGAAGTATTGTAAGTCCCAGGTATTTACGTAATTATGAATAATGATGGGAAAAATTTACCATTAAATGAGCAAGACACAAAAGACTGATGATAAAGTCTGTGAGCTTAATCGACACATCTGAAGAAAAGAGGAGCGTACTAGAATGAAAAAGCCATTTACACAAATCCAGAAGCAATTTTACATGCACCTTTTACAGGCAACTAATGTGTTCTTTGAAAAAAAAAGTTTGCTGAGAACTCTCTCCTCAACTCTATTACAATATATAATTTTTACTGTTATTTGTGATAGATGGTGTCATTTTATAAATGACTGTACAGTGATCATTGTGGTCATTTAAGAATATAATCTTTATGATAAAAGTATCCCGTGTTTTGTTTTATTAATAAAAATGTCATTGTTATTATACGCAAGTAACAGCCAGCATTTTAAAACCTATGACTGGTCATTGATAACATAAAATGATTATAAGAATTTCACGTTAAAAGTCAAAGAGGAGATGGCTAATGCATGCTGGGCTTCATACTTAGGTGGTGGGTTGATAGGTGCATGGGCCCAGACTCCCCTTTTCTCTGTGACTGGAGTGGATGCCAGCAGTGAGGAGAAGCCAGACAGTGGGAGCAAGCACTTCCGAGCCTGTGGGGGTGAGGGGACCTCCCTGGGCCCTCCGGAGTTCAGAGATGCCTGGGTCTGCGCCGTGGCGGCTGCGCCCAGGAGGGTGGGCTCCTGCCTGCTCCAGCTCCCAAAGCACAGGGATGCCCAGCTCACCGATGGGTCAACCCCCAAGAACATTTATAATTTCTCTAGAATGGCCTAACCCTTCTGAAAGCTGACGGGGACCTTGGGAATCTTCTTCCAGAGGGCCCTGGTCAGGGATGTTGGCCTGGCTGGGAGACAGACAACCTCCTACCCTCCCTGTGCCTCCTGGGCCAAGACATGGAAACCTCACCACGATGCCCTGCCAGTGGCAACAGGCCAAGGACGGGGTCCGCTTGGGAGGCGCAAGTGGTTCTGGGGCTCCCAGGAGAATTTAGAACTTCCTGCAGACTGATGCCTCTTTTTCCTCACTTGTGGTCCAACTGATATACTGGATGGTGAGATAAACCTTACATTTTAATTTTTACATATTTTTTCATTATATGCAAAATGTATATTTAAACAATCAGACACTGGATTTGAAGGCAAAAGTATTTGAGGTTCATTCTTTTCTTTCAAATGTCATTTAGTCCTGTGTATGAACAGATTCGCCCTATGTGTAGCAACTATGTAGATAAAAAAGTTATGAAATTGGTTTTGGTTTTACAATGCTATATTAAAAACATTACAATTCACCAATCAAACAATCTATGCAAGGGTATTATGTTTTTTTGTTATTGTTGTTAAAGTCCTGAAATACAGAGATAACAGCCGAGTGAGCAGCCACTGGTGGAGAAACAGTCTTCACAGGGCCAGTATTTTTCTGCCCCGTCTCATCTGGCTGCTGATCAACACATGTCATTTAGTACAAGCAAGCACACAAAAACAGCAATATGCTCGTGTGCCTACCCTAGATGCTTTATGTGCAATAATGGAATGAGGAAGGGGAAGATAAGAGAATGGAGAAAAGGATACTGTACCAGTCAGAACGTGGAGTCAGAACGTGGAGTCGGAACGTGGAGTCGGAACGTGGAGTCGGAACGTGGAGTCAGAACGTGGTGAAATCACATGGTGGTTTTCTCCACGAGAATGTCTGCTGGAGCTGTAGGAAGAAGTTCTGGGTGAAGGAGCCGGTGTGTTCTGAGAAGACCCTCCTGTCTGCTGCTGGACACATCACCTGTTTATTTGTCCTCCATTTCCCGCTTTGCAGGTGTGTCAGTTTCACTGAGTAACCAGTCGTAAAATCCAATAATTTGCTTCATGGCCAAGCCCTGCCATTCGCCATAGGCTTCCACTCCTTCCTTCAGTGATGTGTGCTTCTTCCTCTTCAACTGCACCCCAGACCCTTCCTAGCCTCCACCTTCAAATTCACAGAATTGTTGTTCTGTCTTGACTCAAACGTTTTTCCTGTCACAGCAGAGCACTGAAAGTCTCTTAAGTTACAGCTTCACAACAGAAGTCCAAAGTCTGCACAGGACTAGCAGATCTGCAGCCATAGGAGCAGCAGCAGGATGAGGCAGCAGAGCTTTATTCCATGTTTTCATCACCATTCCTACAACAGCCGTGGCAGCAGCAACAACTGCTACTACTTCTAATTGTGGTAAAAATACTTAGAATAATGATGCATAATAATAATTGTAGTTGTCGACATTTTTGGTTTATATACGATTATTTGTTATGTTCTACAATTTACTTTTAGTAATATACACATAACTTTTGTCACAAACATCAGGACCGTAAAACACCACACCTGGTGAATGAATGCCACCTATGGACCTAAGGCCTTCACCTGCTGGTGCCCTCTCACCACTCCATCCCCAGACAAAGGGTCTCGTCCACCTTCTGAGTCAATATAGTAGCCCTGACACTCACATGATCTGTTTGAGGTCTTGGAAAACAACCTTCCCTTGTTAAAAATCAAAGGATGAGCCAGGCGCGGTGGCTCACACCTGTAATCCCAGCACTTTGGGAGGCCGATGCAGGCTAATCACAAGGTCAGGAGATGGAGATCATCCTGGCTAACACGATGAAACCCCATTTCTACTAAAAATACAAAAAAATTAGCAGGGCGTGGTGGTGGGCACCTGTAGTCCCAGCTACTCCGGAGGCTGAGGCAGGAGAATGGCGTGAACCCAGGAGGCAGAGCTTGCAGTGAGCCAAGACTGCACCACTACACTCCAGCCTGGGCGACAGAGTGAGACTCTGTCTCAAAAAAAAAAAAAAAAAAAAAAATCAAAGGAAGGCTTCAAATTGTATTCAGCTGTTTTGTTAAATGGCAGCAGGAAGAAATTTTTCTCAGCAGGTCCATTTTTATGTCACTTGCTTTCAGAGTAAGAGGTTATTTCAGACACAGTGGTTTGATTTAGTCTTTGTTGAAAATAGCCTACAAACAACAAAAAGGGATGAATAGAATTTGTGTTCATGTGGAGGGCATCATCTCTGCTTTTAAATAAAAACTATATATCGAACGTTGGTTTCCTAAATTAGGAAATCAACCATTTCCTCAAATTATTTCAAGTTATTCCAAGATGCTTCAGAAGCATTCTCTGGAGGCAACTGTTCCAAATGGTGAAGAGTACTAGATGGATCAGAATCTCACAGGATTCTTACTCCTATTGCAGAAGATTACTTTCCAGGACTTCAAAGGTTTAGAGAAGCTGCTTGATCTGTGTGACTTACAGAGGTGCATGGGCTTTGGAGTCAGGAAAAGTTAATCCTGAGTCCCAGCCCAGCCTCTTAGTAGCTGTGAGGCTTTGGACAAGTTCCTTGTCTTGGAAAGTTATGTAAACCTCATCTGCAAGAAAAGGCATGATACTGATTGCAAAAATGACAGGAGTTCTTCATCCCTTCCTGTATTTATGCCCTTTGTGATATGCTTTTATAGCTGCTTTCACGGAGAGGCAGAATCTGTTTCCCAAACCTTGAATCTCACTGGCCTGATTTGCTCTGGCCAATAGAAAGCTGTGAATATGACCGTGTGCCAGTTTGGGGCCGAGGCACAAAGCTCTTGGATGCTTCTGCTTTTTATTTCAGAACCGTGTCATCTCCATGATAACAAGTCCCTGTCAGCCTGCTAGAGGATGAGATACTGCAGGGGAGAAACCAAAGTGCCACAGTTGACAGGCAGCTCACCCTCAGAAGCAGCACTGCCTAGTCAAGCAGCAGCTGACCACACGTGCCTGAAAAGGCCCGGCTGAGACCAAAAGAATGGCTCACCTGAGCCCAGCCTAAACGGTGGACCAGCTCCATCTAATAAGTTTTGGGAAGTTTTACTATGAAGCAATAGGTAATATGTACACCTAGCGCAGACAGGATGCCAGGATTCAGTGACATGTCGATTACAAGTTACGAGGCAAACACATGGCACCCTGTATGCACTGATTTCCTTTTCCCTTTATGTAAAGTTGGATCTCTGGTTAGACAGTGTTGAGCCATGCAGAAGTGCATGCAGACATGCATGCGTGTGATCAGTGCTTCAACTCACACACTTAAATTCCACACCACAGGAGGAAACAGAAAACCACAGCCTGCCCATTAGGGCCAAAGCCAAATTGCAAAATGAGAAGTTTGTCTTGAAGGTATTCCCTCCACATCTAAAGTCCTGAGGTTGAGGCTGTGGACAAATCTGAAGACATGGGTTTTCTTCTCCTGGGGCCCCTCGTCTTTTTTTCACTGTCTTATCTATAGAAGAGGCTGGGCCCCCGGCAAGAGCAGGTGGGAAATAGTAGGCTCCCTCTAGATACTTCTTTATTGCAGCCGTCTTCTCTCTCTGGGCACTGTCTCTGCCACCCTTGGGCCCGAGGAGAGATGTTAGCAGAAAGAGGGCGTTCCCTCACCTCTAGCAGAAAAGAGGGGTTCAGGCCCTTCACTCCCTGAGGTCAGAGGAGCCAGAGCCTTCAAAACTGCACTTCAGTGTGACAGTCACTGCCCACAGGGGTCTACTTAGCACCTAGAATGTGGCTGGTCTGAATTGGTACGTGCTGGAAGTTTAAAACGCAGAGTGACTTTGAAAGATTTAGTACCGAAAAACAAAGAACAACTAAAAATCCTTCATTAATATTATATTGATTATATATTTAAATTATAATATTTTGCATATATTGAGTTAAAGTATTACAATCAATTTTACCTGTTTATTCCTCTTTTCTTTTGCTACTAGAAATTTTTAAATGACACCTGTGGCTCGCATGTGATTTCTGTGGAAATTGCTGCTTTGGAGGATTGCTTGCCTTTTCAAAACTCGGGCTCCTCGGACTGCTTCCTCAGAAGACCAGAGGCCATGAAGGTTCATAAGTCTGAAATTTTAAAAGAATTATTATTATATTGTTTCCTATTTTAAATATCATATATATTATTCACAAATGAATGTAACGTTGTATACAAGGTTAAGTGTATATAAATGAATGTCCCCTAGGCAAGGCTGGGTCCCAGCCCCAGAGAGGAAGCCCTCCCGGAAAAGTGCTGTTGCCAAAACGCTGCCTCATTCAGACACGCGTGGGAGCGTGTCACCTGTCACTCAGGGCCTTAGGGGGCGGGGCCTGAGACCCTACCCAATCAGGGGCACCGGGGCGGGGACTGCCTAACCAGGCGCTCCGCTGGAAAACCCGAGGCGGCTTCCGGGTCTGTCCGGCCTTTGTCTCTCGTGTCCGCACGTGCGTGGCGCGGTCAGTGGCCGCGGCTCTTCTCCTTCGCTCCCGGGGGTCCAGGAGGCTCTGCCGCAGCCTGGGTCCTCTTGTGACCTGCGTGTACTGGGGGATTCGCAGGGAGGATGTCGGGACACCCCGGAAGCTGGGAAATGGTGAGTTGCGCCGCCGGGGGTCTGGAGAAGGGAAGGGG
>NW_012117377.1:9288371-9296745 GCF_000951035.1 Colobus angolensis palliatus | reverse complement strand
CCACCGGACGGTCTTGATGGAAAGGTTTTTCTAAAGTGTGTAAGGAAGCAAACCAAATTTATTTTTTCTTTTAATGATTGGGGGGGTTGGGGGGGGGGTCTCTCTATGTTGCCCAGGCTGGTCTTGAATTCCTGGTCTCAGCCTCCCAAAGTGCTGGGATTACCCCGCCCAGCCCAAAGCGACCCTAATGTGATAATTGATTGGTTATAATTATGTAGTTCTGTTATTCGGATTATTTAGGTGGATGGTTCCCGGTTATGTAATCAGAGGTGAATTGATGATTTGGAGTTGGTTAAGTTTTGATTCCCTTCAAGTGAGTTACTTTACAACAAAGGCATGAAGTTCCTTTAGGTTTTCTGGGTGAGGAACTCAGGGCACCGTAGTCACTTTAAGGGAGGAGACCACCCCTCATACTGTCTTATGCCCAGTTTCTGCCTCCAAAGAAAGAAGAAGTAAAAACTAAAAGGCAGAAATGAAATCCACAGGCAGACAGCCCGGGCAGCGCCCTGGGCCTGGTTAAAGATCGACCCCTGACCTAACCGGTTATGTTATCTATAGATTCCAGACGTTGTATGGACAAGCGTTGTGAAAGTCCCTGTCCTATTCTGTTCTGATTACCGGTGCTTGCAGCCCCCAGTCACGTACCCCCTGGTCACGTACCCCCTGCTTGCTCAATCGATCACGACCCTCTCACGCTGGCCCCTTAGAGTTGTGAGCCCTTAAAAGGGACAGGAATTGCTCACTCGGGGAGCTCGGTGAGTCTTGCCAAAGCTCCCGTCGGAATAAAGCCCTTCCTTCTTTAACTCGGTGTCTGAGGGGTTTTGTCTGCAGCTTGTCCTGCTACAACTTCAGTCTAATTTCTTCCTATTTAATTGTTTCCACAGGGGTACTGGTTTCCCCTGCATTTTCCAAATCCATGACCGTATTCCCCAGCCTAACTCTTCTAGAACTTGAGTAAAGTTCTAAATTTCCAGTTTCCTCCTCATACTCTCAAACTCCAACTTCCCCTCTCCAATTTACAACATTATTAACTATTTGTTCTTAATTGTGCATTTGAACCAGATGCAGTATTTTATCATGTTTTCACTGAGCAGTGAGGAGCTGTTTCTGAACATTTCACATGAAAACAGAGAATAATCACCTGATCTAGTCCACTAGAAAAAATTCTTTGTGCCTCTCCTCCTTTTGTCTTCCCTAGGCACACACACTTTACCAGAACGTCTTTGGATGGAGGTTTCCCTTTGGAACCTTCACGTGGCGATGTGTCCTCAGCCACCCTCCTGTCTTTTCTGGGTCCTGAGTTCAAAAACTGTTTGAGGATGACCTAATGTGCCCACACTGGCCATGTCTCTTGGAGTGTCATAAATAGTGAATGTCAGCCGTTGGGTCCTCTTCTCCCAGAAGACAAGGTGAGGTTTAGGGGTGGAGCCTCTCAGAGGAGCAGCTGGATGGCATGAATCCCCTGGAACTGAGAGGAGTCTCCTGGGATACTCTTCTATACTCTTCCTCTAAAAAGCTAATCCAGTGGGACTTAGATTTTTTTTTCTCTCACCCCTGTTATCACTCCTTAGAGACAAAATGCTGGTCAGGCAATCAGATACTGGTATTAAGGGAAGAAAGAATTTCTGCCCTCTGAATTCTCTCATACTTGTGAAGGGAGAACAGCTATTCCCAAGTGCAAGGAAACACCCCCCGGCCGCCACCCACCGCAGTGAGGCAGGAACCTAAAAAGCAAAATGCGTTTGGGGCACAGTGGGGACACAGCGCAGCGTTTTGCGGGAGGGTCGGCATTGAGTACTTCCCTGAGCAGGATGGGGTGGGAGGATTCAGGTGATGAGATGGTCTGACTTGACCCTTGAGTCAGCCATGTCCGTGTCAGTCAGTACTGCTACTCCTTGTGTTTGTCACCTTGAAAATATTTGTTCACTTATTTTAACTTCAGTTTTTCACTGATTGAAAAATACATTTTATCAGTACAGCTTGAGAGATAAGAAAATATTTTCAAAAGGCCAAGAAAGAGGTGTATATCGGAAAAATATTAGATATCTAGTCATATATTTCATTTGTTAAAAATTCTTAAATGCCTTTTTTCTTCCCCAGAGGGAGTGTAGTAAGTTTCACAGGTTTGTTCTTTTCTAGGGGATAGTTTCAATCCAAATTCCAGGGCTTAGCTTTGGAAATGCTACCAGGGAAAAATAGGGACACTGTCTTCCATTATGGCTGCAGAAAAATACGCTTTCACAAGAAAGTACAGTAGATAAATTAGTGAATAACACTCACCAAAGCATCAGTTCCACCTTTGTGCCGAGCGGAGATTTTGTGACAGTGGATGACTCTGTTTCCTGTTACCCGGATGTCCAAGTTTAATGGTAAATCTGTGGGTGGGGACTTGGCATTTTTAGATGTGTTAACATAGAAATAATTTCTTTTTGAAATAATTTGTTATCATGGAAATAATTAAGTGACTTGTTTATTGTATGAAATAAATACTTCTGCTTTTCCTGTTGAGGTATAAAGTGTAAGTGCCTTACAATTTTATTCCTTCTAACAAACATAAAAACTGAGTTTGAGTGATTTTGCTGGACTCTTCAAACACTGAGTATTTTTTCATTTAAAACAACATGGGGGCCGGGCACGGTGGCTCACATCTGTAATCCCAGCACTTTGGGAGACCGAGGTGGGCGAATCACTTGTCAAGAGTTGGAGACCAGCCTGACCAACGTGATAAAACCCCGTATCTCCTAAAAATACAAAAATTAGCTGGGTGTGATGGTGCACACCTGTAATCCCAGCTACTTGGGAGGCTGAGGCAGGAGAATCACTTGAACCTGGAAGGCAGAGGTTGCAGTGAGCAGAGATCATGGCACTGCACTCTAGCCTGGGTGACAGAGAAAGACTCCGTCTGAAAAAATAAAATAAAATATAAATAAAATGTGGGCTGGATGTGGTGACTCATGCTTGTAATCCCACCCCTTTGGGAGGCTGAGGCAAGAGGATCACTTGAGCCCAGGAGTTTGAGACCAGCCTAGGCAACATAGTAAGATTCTGTCTCTACAAAAAATAGAAAAAACGCCACGTTTGGTGGCACATGCCTGTAGTCCCAGCCACTTGGAAGATTGAGGTGGGAGGATTGCTTGGGTCCAGGAGGCTGAGGTTGCAGTGAGCCTTGATTGCACCACTGCAATCCAGTCTGGGTGATATTGAAACCCTGTCTCAAGAATAATATAATAATAAAGAATAACAACAATTCTTTTAAATAATAATTATTGTTTTTAAATCATAATATACATATTGATATATTAACATAACAATATTATTAAATATAATTATTATTATGGTTTAAAAAATGAATAACCTTGACTGGAGAGCAGAAACATGAGCTTAGTGACTTACAGCTAAGGCCAATCTTGAGCCTGTACGAGGAGGCTATTGAGCCTGTGGGAGGAGGCTCTTGAGCCTGTGGGAGGAGGCTATTGAAGAGCCTGTTCGTTCTTCCTGGGGAGCCTGTCCTGCTCACACCAACCGTGAAAGGAGCCCTTTATACCAACAGAAGCTACAAGGCCCTGGAGAGCTGAGGATCCACTGGCAGATGTGGCTGCTCTTGGGATAGGAGGAGGGTTGTGATGCCCTTTCTAAGGGTATAATTGTTACTGTCCCGGGACTGTTGCAGTAAAATTCTAAATTTCCAGTTCCTTCCCCACACTCTCAAACTCCAGCTTCCCTTCTCCTATTTACACCATTATTAACTTATTACTTATCAAATAATTTCAAATTTAGGTTAAAAGTAACTTTATTCTAAAGGAATATTGCAATATGGAAGAGGACCAAATATAAGATCTGTAAGCATCTCAAAGGTTAGGCAGAAAAGGGCTTTCTTTCATAGGGAAGAGCAAACATGATTAGAAAGGAGTTGGGAGGGAGAGAGCAGGATGGAGGTGGCAAAATCAGATCCTAGATCAGAGACTGTTTCACCCTGAAGTCAGCCTATTCTTAGGAAAGATGTAAAGAGGGGTTATGTGTTGGCTGAGGCTAAGTAAGAGTCAGAGTTTGGGGGCTGGAGGTAGGAGAGAAAGTTAAGCAAAGCTTGGATAAGAGATATTTTGTTCTGACTACTGAAGAGAAAAATGTTCATCTAATTGTTTATGAGGCAAAAAAAAAAAAAAAAATTGCCTAGTTTGTGTCTGGCTTTGTGAGAGGTAAAAAAGGAAGCCTCATCTAAGTCACAATGAGAAGGATGTTTCTTTGCAGTAAGCTGCTCTTGATACATGGAAATGATAGCGGATTTCTGAAATCACAGCTGTTCACCAGCGTTACCCGCCCACCCTACCTTTCCCTGCCTCTTTTGTTCACCCTATACATTTTTTCCCTTTGGCTGTTTCTGAGTTGTGTCCTTTATAATAAACTGTAAACATAAATAAAGTGATTTGCTGAGTTCTGTGAGTAGTTCTGTCCAATTATGAAACTTGAGGAGGGGGTTACGGAAGTCTGTAGTTCATAGTTAGTAGCTCAGAAGTACAAATGGCCCCGGGGCTTGGGACAAGCATCTGTAGTAGGGCAGTGTTGTGGGACTGAGCCCCAAACATGTGGAGTCTGCGCCGAACCCAGTGGTTCCGAATTGAGTTGCACGTTCAGTTGTGTTGGAGAATTGGTTGGTGTTCAGCAAACTTCACACATTTAATGTCAGAAGAAAAGACATCACATGTCAGAACCTCAAACTGATTCCCAGTGACTGGTCACTGGTGAGAATTGAGACCCTGGAGGAAGGAGCATTTTCACCCTGTGAGGAGGGGACAGTCAGGAGCGTGGAACTCCCAGCATTGAATGTTGTGGCTGCTCAGGTTTTCCTCATTCGCTGCCTAGGCGTGAGCCTCCCTGGGCTGCCTCCCCACGGTGAGGGTGACCCCACGCTTATGAACGTGCGTATATAAGATTTGTGTTTTCTTGTTTGAAAATCCAAATCCAATTAATAGATGTGATCTAGAAAAGCAAAGATAATTCTTGAAATAAATTGTTTTATGCTAAATTCAAATAATAAGAATGTGCAGAGTCATGGACTCACCATGCGGGGAATAAAGAGGCCTTGGGCAGTTGTGGTGTGTCTCCCTGATCCCACCTGTCTTCTGCCCACAGACGTCATCGCAGTCCTGATTCTGTTTTTATTCTTTTCTTTTCTTTTCTGAGAGGGAGTCTTGCTCTGTCGCCCAGGCTGGAGTGATCTTCACTGACTGCAAGCTCCACCTCCTGGGTTCAAGCAATTCACCTGCCTCAGCCTCCTGAGTAGTTTAGATTACAGGCGCCGCCACCACACCTGGCCAGTTTTTGTATTTTTAGTAGAGACAGGGTTTCACCATGTTGGTCAGGCTGGTCTGAAACTCCTGACCTCAGGTGATCTGCCCGCCTTGGCTTCCCAAAGTGCTGGGATGACAGGTGTGAGCCACTGTGCCTGGCCTCTTTTTTTATTCTTTGTGGCTTCTTTTTGTGGTTTCTTTGCCTCAATCTGTTGCACACATACTGCTGCCTGAGGGTGGGGGGGGGTCAACCAGTTTACTCACCCATTCCATTGCTTACGGGACTTGAGTTGTTTCAAGTTTGTTTTTAATGTGACTATGTTATTCTTGGTTTTGTCCCCAAGTGCTAACAGTTTATAAATGTATTACTTATTGGGAAAAAGTTGCTGGGTTGTAGATGATGGATACATTCAGATTTACTAGGAACTGCCAGTGGAATGTACAGATTTGCTGCTTGACTATTCATGCCTGTGCTTTTATGCCTTTTCAGTATTTATTCAGGCTAGATGTGGTGGCTCACGCCTGTAATCTCAGTGCTTTGGGAGACTGAGGCAGGAGTTTGATACCAGCCTGGCAACATAGCAAGACCCCCATCTCTACAAAAAAAAAATAAATAAACATGAGTTTGGCATGGCGGCACCTGCCCAGCTGCTGGGGTGGCTGAGGCAGGAGGATTGCCGGAGTCTAGGTGTTTGCGGTTGCAGTGAGCTGTAATGGAGCATCCTGGGTGACAGAGATACCTCATCTTTAAAAAAGATTATTCTTATTTATTTCTGTGTGGTTATATATTGCTTCTTGCTAATTACCATTCGCTTTGAGCATTTGTGTGCGTGTGGTCTTTCATCTTCTTTCAAATAGTTTTTCGTCATTTTCTCACATTTTACCTGTTTGCATGTTGATTGATTTTGTCGTTTGTGTGTGTGTATGTTTTTGTAAAACACACTCCAAACACTAAACCATATTCATTTGTAAAGACTGTAAATACTTTTTCCCGGGTTGCATTTTGTTTTTCACTTCATTCTACAAGTTGATGGACAGTTCTTAATTTTAGAACCGTCAAACTTGTCAGTCTTTTCTTTGGGGCTTTCTTTTCTCACATAAGAACCTGATAGATAGGAGGGCTTGCTGAGCTCACAGACTTAACTCTTAGGGTCTCCCTGCCTCATCACCAGGGAACAGTCCCCACTGAAGTCAGAGTCTGGCTTCCAAGCTTGAAATATATTTATTTAACTTTCCGAATGTGGGTTTTCATCGTGAACTGTGGGTGAAGCAGACTCTTCTTCTGAGTCAGTTTAAACGTTTGCTTTTCTTCTCTTTTAATTTCTGTATAGACTGTTGCTGCCATATAACGCTAGTTTTTCCGTATATTTCATAAATTTAGTTCTTTATCAGTGTCTTTTTATTTTTTATTTTTGTGGCCGAATATGAGCAGGTTGAGGAATGGGGTTTGAGGAAGCCTTGGCTGTGGGCCAGCAGCCTCCTCCCAAATTAAAAGCCTGGTCCGGGTAACCATCCTTTCCTTAGGTCAGGGTGGCTCTGTTGGTCACTGAGTCTGTGCTTCCCTGTGCACATGTGTGATCCTGTGTTCAGGAGGAAGAAGCAGGAAGGGTTTTTTTTTTTTTTTTTTTTTAGGCGGAGTCTCGCTCTGTCGCCCGGGCTGGAGTGCAGTGGCCGGATCTCAGCTCACTGCAATCTCCGCCTCCCGGGTTTACGCCATTCTCCTGCCTCAGGCTCCGGAGTAGCTGGGACTACAGGCGCCCGCCACCTCGCCCGGCTAGTTTTTGTATTTTTAGTAGAGACGGGGTTTCACCGTGTTAGCCAGGATGGTCTCGATCTCCTGACCTCGTGATCCGCCCGTCTCGGCCTCCCAAAGTGCTGGGATTACAGGCTTGAGCCACCGCGCCCGGCCTCAGGAAGGGTTTAAGGACTGCAGGAAGACAGCAGGGCCCAGTGTGGAAAGCCAAGGCCAAGTCTGGCTTACAGGCAAACGTCCCCTGGTTGGGGCCCTTCCCCCAGCCCTCAGGGTGGAAGCCCTGCCTGAGTAGAGCTGTAGCCAAAACCCTGGGATTCAGACCTAATTTAGTCACGTGGTTGGTAGCGTCCCCTGTCACTCACAGATGGAGGGGCGGGGCCGGGAGTCATTTAGTCACGTGGTTGGTAGCATCCCCTGTCACTCACAGATGGAGGGGGCGGGGCCGGGAGTCCTGTACAGTCAGGGCACTGAGTTGGGAGCTGTCTAGTCAGCTGCAGTCAGAGAGGAGGCAATCTGCCTGGGCCGCTGTCTTTGTGCCTGCCCGCTGAGCTTGTGGTCTGATCTCCGTGGCTGTTTCCTGGGCTCTAGGAGGCCCCAGGTGACTCCGCTGCGGTCTCTGTCACCTCGTGACTTGCAGGAACTGGAAGAGCCCTAGGAAGAAATTTAGGATACCCCAGAAGCCAGGAATGTGCAGAGCCAGGCCTCCCAAGCAGTGGGCGAGGTGTGGGTAAATCCTGCTAGAAACGGCTGTGGCAGGACCCAGGCCGCCCTGCAGTCAGCTCCGGAGTCTGCAGCCCCTCCTGCTTGCTGGTGCAGCCTGGCCTCAGTATCCCCTGGCTGTAGGGCGGGGACGGGGTCTGCAGTGGGGACCTGGGCATCCTGCAAGGATAACAGAAGGGTCATCGGGGAGAGTCCCTGCTTGCTGGGGAAGGTGTTCATGTGTGGGAGGAGCTTGTGGTTCCTGGGATTCTCAGTCCTCCTTTCTCCTGTCAAAAATTAAACAGAGGCACCTTTCAATTTTCAAGAGTTTATTTGAACAAACAGTGATTCATACGTCGGGGAGCACCTGGCCATGGTTTGTGAGTTGAGGGTCCACCAGAGGGGCCTGATGGGAAGGCTTTTACAGAGTGGCTGATTGGTTGCAGTTATGTAGTCCTCTTATTTGGACTATTCCGTAGATATTTGCAGAGATTAATTGGAGGTTTGTGGTTGGTTAACCCTGAATTTTCTTGTGAGTAATTTACAAGAGTTGCGTTTGAGTTAGACTTCATTAATTCACAACATGATCCACTATTTGTCCTTTATTATACATTTCAAACACAGACATCGTTTT
>NW_012117377.1:9287543-9287948 GCF_000951035.1 Colobus angolensis palliatus | reverse complement strand
GATGGTCTCGATCTCCTGACCTCGTGATCCGCCCGTCTCGGCCTCCCAAAGTGCTGGGATTACAGGCTTGAGCCACCGCGCCCGGCCCAGGGTTGTTTTTGGAGACTACAGCGGTGATGTGGCCTCAGCCACCCTTCTGTCTTTTCATGGTCCTGGCTTCAGAACTGCCTGGTGATGTCCCAGGAGCCCACAGTGGCCATGACCTTGCAGCATGCAGGGAAGCCAGACTATGAGTCATCTCCAGGGACAGGTGAGTGATGGGAGTGGAGCCTCACAGGGGGTCATCTGGAGGCCCTGGAGCTGCTGTGCCCTTCATTTAAGAAGCTCATGTCTTACGACAATTCGAGTGTCTCTCCTCAACCTGTTTTTTATGCTTTTTGTTTTTTTGTTTCTTTTTATTTTTTT
>NW_012117377.1:9283036-9286753 GCF_000951035.1 Colobus angolensis palliatus | reverse complement strand
ATAATTTACACACACACATATATATATATATACATACACACATGTATAATTTCTTTTTCTGGGACAAAAAACCAATTTGGAAGCATTAAGCATTAAAGTGATTCTGGAACAAGGAAATGTGAAATTCCCTCATTCCTTCCCAGTCATTGTGGGTTAACTGGTGCATCCTAAGCCAGGGACCAGCCCCCAGGTGATGGCAGAAGGGAAGGAAGCAAAGGGTGAGGACTCCCCATCCAGTCAGCAGCCAGTATGAGTGTGGGCCGGGTACCAGTCACCAGCCAATCAGCAGCCAGTATGAGTGTGGGCCAGGTACCAGTCCCCAGCCAATCAGCAGCCAGTATGAGTGTGGGCCGGGTACCAGTCCCCAGCCAGTCAGCAGCCAGTATGAGTGTGGGCCGGGTACCAGTCCCCAGCCAATCAGCAGCCAGTATGAGTGTGGGCAGCTGTGCCAGGAAACCCGCATGCACTTAGGGTTTTTCACGTGGAATGGGGTGTGGGGAAGATGCATTCCTGTGCAGTCTTCAGCCAGTTTCAAGTCAAGTGGAGGCAGGAAAGCTGGGTGACAGGCGGGGTGTGCAGAAAGGAGATGTGGGTCTTCTGGATCCTGTGGTCAAGAAGAATCCCGCTTCCTCAGCTCCTGCACAAAGCCTTCAGTTACTTCCTCTTTGACTTTGTGCGTTGTTCCTCACCTCTTTCAGAGTCTCCTGTTTCACTCTTTCCAGGTGTGCACGATCACTGGAGCTGGGCATACAGGCTCAACCCCTGTTTTTATTCCTGGGACAGACACTGGTGTCATCCAATCCAGTGCTGGTATTTTGAGGGAAAGACAGAAATGATTCCTGCCCTCTGGATTCTTTCACATTTGTGAAGGGAGAAAAACAACCTTTAAAGAACAAGAAAATTTCTTCCCAGTGTTGCGGGAAGTCAGGGACCCCAAACAGAGGGACCAGCTGAAGCCACGGCAGAAGAACGTAAATTGTGAAGATTTCATGGACACTTATTAGTTCCCCAAATTAATACTTTTATAATTTCTTAGTGCTTGTCTTTGCTGCAGTCTCTGAACATAAATTGTGAAGATTTCATAGACATTTATCACTTCCCCAATCAATATTCTTGTGATTTCCTATGCCTGTCTTTAATTTCTTAATCCCATCATCTTCGTAAGCTGAGGATGTATGTCACCTCAGGACCCTGTGATGATTGCATTAACTGCACAAATTGTTTAAACGATATGAAATCTGGGCACCTTGAAGAAAGACCAGGATAATAGCGATCAATGTTCAGGGAACAAGGGAGATAACCGTTAGGTCAGGCTGCCTGAGAAGCGGACAGAACAGAGCCATATTTCTCTTCTTTCAAAAGCAAATAGGAGAAATACCGCTGAATTCTTTTTCTCAGCAAGGAACAGCCCTGAGAAAGAGAATGCATTCCTATGGGGGAGGTCTCTAAAATGGCTGCTCTGGGAACATCTGTCTTTTTTGGTTGTAGATAAGGGATGAAATAAGCCTGGGTCTCCCGTAGCGCTCCCAGGCCTATTAGGATGAGGACATTCCTGCCTAATAAATTTTAGTCAGACTGGTTGTCTGCTCTCAAGCCCTGTCTCCTGATAAGATGGTATCAATGACAATGCGTGCCCAGTGGGACATGAAACTTCATTAGCAATTTTAATTTCGCTCCCAGTCCTGTGATCTTGCCCTGCCTCCATTTGCCTTGTGATATTTTATTCCCTTGTGAAGCATGTGATCTCTGTGACCCACAGCCTATTTGCACACTCCCTCCCCTTTGAAAATCATTAATAAAAACTTGCTAGTTTTGCGGCTTGGGGGCATCGCGGAACCTGCCAACATGTGATGTCTCCCCCGGACACCCAGCTTTAAAATTTCTCTCTTTTGTACTCTTTCCCTTTATTTCTCAGACTGGCCGACACTTAGGGAAAATAGAAAAGGACTCACATTGAATTATCGGGGGCGGGTTCTGCTGATACCCGGGAAGATGACACAAAAACCTGCCAAGCAAACTGCACCTTAGGCACACAGTGGGCCACAGCGCAGTGCACTGGGAAGGTGGCCCTTGAGTCCCTAGTCTCCGAGGAGGAGAACGGGACCAGAGAATCCCCTGTTTTAGACATGGTCTTACTTGACATGTGAGTCAAACATGCTTGTGTTCCAGTGAGCACTGCTCCTTCTTGGGCTGTCCTCCTGCAAAGATTTGTTCATTTATTGGTGCCTTAGGTAAATGTGAAGTGTATTTCATCAACAGAGCTTTATAGATAAAATATTTACAAAGAGGCAAAGAAAGAAGTGGATTTAAAATATCTACATTTGTATGTGGGTATTTTATATACACGTATGTCAATATTTTAAATCTCCTTTTATATATAGTTTTTTTAATTAGAAAAAATTGTTTTAATGTTATATCAATAAGTTTGGGGTATCAGGTGGTTTTTGGTTACAAGAATAAGCTGTTTAGTGGAGATTTCTGAGATTTTGGTCCTGTCACCTGATTGGTGTATGCTGTACCCAGTATGTAATCTTTTGTCCCTCACCCCCTCCCACCCTTACCCCCAAATCACCAAGGTCCATTGTATCATTCTTATGCCTTTGTATCCTCATAGCTTAGCTCCCCCTTATAAGTGAGAACATAGAACATTTGGTTTTCCGGCTGGGCGCGGTGGCTCAAGCCTGTAATCCCAGCACTTTGGGAGGCTGAGACGGGCGGATCACGAGGTCAGGAGATCGAGACCATCCGGGCTAACACGGTGAAACCCCGTCTCTACTAAAAATACAAAAAACTAGCCGGGCGAGGTGGTGGGTGCCTGTAGTCCCAGCTACTCGGGAGGCTGAGGCAGGAGAATGGCGTGAACCCGGGAGGCGGAGCTTGCAGTGAGCTGAGATCCGGCCACTGCACTCCAGCTTGGGCGACAGAGCGAGACTCTGTCTCAAAAAAAAAAAAAAAAAGAACATTTGGTTTGGTTTTCCATTCCCGAGTTATTTCACTTAGAATAATGGCCTCCAACTCCAACCAAGTTGCTGCAAAGCCCATTATTTCATTCCTTTTTATGCCTGAGTAGTATCCACCACATTTTCTTGATCCACTCATTGGTTGATGGGCATTTCAGGTTTGTTCCGTATTTTTGCAGTTGCAAATTGTGCTGCTATAAACATGCGTATGCAAGTGTTTTTTTCTTGCTTTCTCTTTTTTTTCTTAATTGAGATGGAGTCTCACTCTGTCACCCAGGCTGTAGTGCAGTGGCACCATATCAGCTCACTACAACCTTCCGTCGCCTGGGTTCAAGGGATTCTCATGCCTCAGCCTCCCAGTAGCTGGGACTACAGGCATGCACCACCACGCCCGGCTATTTTTTTTTTGTATTTTTAGTAGAGACAGGATTTTGCCATGTTGGCCAGTCTGGTATCGAACTCCTGACCTCAGGTTATCCACCTGCCTCAACCTCCCAAAGTGCTGGGATTACAGGCGTGAGCCACTGCGCCCAGCCATGTTTTTTTCATATAATGACTTATTTTCCTTTGGGTACATACCCAGTAGTGGGATTGCTGGATTGAATGGTAGTTCTACTTTTAGTTCTTTAAGGAATCTTCATACTGTTTTCCATAGTGGTTGTACTAGTTTGCACTCCCATCAGCAGTGTAGAGGATTTTCCTTTTCACCACATCCACACCAGCATCCTGGCATCTATTATTTTTTATTTTATGATTG
>NW_012117377.1:9279340-9282791 GCF_000951035.1 Colobus angolensis palliatus | reverse complement strand
CTGGCTCAGCCTCCCAAATAGCTGGGATTACAGGCACCCATTACCACGCCCAGATAACTTTTGTATTTTTAATAGAGTCAGGGTTTCACCATGTTGGCCAGGATGGTCTCGATCTCCTGACCTTGTGATCCACCCGCCTCAGCCTCCCAAAGTGCTGGGGTTACAGGCATGAGCCACTGCGCCCGGCCCTTTGCCTACTTTTTTGATGGAATTTTTTCTTGCTGATTTGTTTGAGTTTTTGTAAGTTCTGGTTATTAGTCCTTTGTAGGATGCATAGTTTGTGAAGATTTTCTCCCACTCTGTGGGTTGTCTGTTTACTCTGCTGATGATTTCTTTTGCTGTGCAGAAGCTTTTTAATTTAATTAGGTGCCATTTGTTTATTTTTGTTTTTGTGAATTTGCTTTTGGGTCTTGGTCATGAATTCTTTGCCTAAGCCAATGTTTAGAAGAGTTTTTTTGATATATTTTCTTTTCATTCCCCTGAGCATATGTAGTAACTTTTTGAGGTCTCTTCTTTTGGGTAATTTCAAATGAAATTCTAGGGCTTTTAATCAGGAATCCTACCAGGGAAGAGAAATAGGAAAAATCTCTCTTCCTTTATGGTTACAAAAAGTGAATACATTTCCACACACAAAAGTGTGGTACATAAATTGGTGAATTACAAAAATTAACCACAACATCAGTTTGTTTCTTGCAGGATGAAGAATTTGTTAGAGTGGATAAGTCTGTGCTATTTTCTGTTGCCTGCATTTGGCACAGTAATGCTAAATCTGTACAACAACCTTGCCCGATCACTGTGCCCAGGATTTCCAATACTGTGTTGAATGGGAGTGATAAAAGCAGGTGTTCTCTACAGCTCTTTCCTGATCTTGGGAGAAAAGGGTTTTTTGCTTGTTTGTTTCGGTATTTCAGCATTGATGGTGATGGTAGTGCTGGTTTTTCATATTATAGTTTCCTTTTAGTTCTAGTTTATTGTGTTTTTATCATGAATGGATCTTAATAATTTGCCAAATACTTTTCCTGCATCAGTTGCAATAGTTATGATATTTCAGTCATTTTGCTAATGTTATGTATTACACCGATTGATTTTTCATATATCGAACCATTTTATTTTAGGAATAAATCTCACTTGGTTTTGGTGCATAATCCTTTTACTATGATGCTAAATATGGTTAGTACTTAAGTGAGGATTTCTGCGTTAGTACTTAAGTGAAGAGTTCTGCGTTAGTAGTTATAACTGTACTTTATATAACTCTATTTTATAGTTACATCTGTAGCTTTTGTAGTGTCTTTGTCCATCTTTAGTGTAAGTGTAATTTTTTGGCCTCATAGACTGAGTTTAGAAGGGTTGCTTTCTCTTCATTTTTTTTGGAAGAGTTTGAGGAGGCTTGGTGTTAATTTTTTTTTTTTTTTTTTTTTTGAGATGGAGTCTTGCTCTGTCACCCAGGCTGCAGTGCAGTGGCGCAATTTCGGCTCACTGCGACCTCTGTCTCCCAGGTTCACGCCATTGTCCTGCCTCAGCCTCCAGAGTAGCTGGGACTACAGGCGCCCGCCACCAGGCCCAACTAATTTTTTTTTGTATTTTTAGTAGAGATGGGGTTTGACCATGTTAGCCAGGATGGTCTTGATCTCCTGACCTCATGATCTGCCCGCCTCGGCCTCCCAAAGTGCTGGGATTACAGGCGTGAGCCACCGCGCCCAGGTATTAATTTTTTTGATGTTCAGTAGATGTTGTCAGTAAAACAATTTGGTCTTGGGTGTTTATAATTTGGGGTTCTGATCACTACATCACTGTCGTATAACTGTGAGTCTGCTTAGAGTTTCTGATTCTTCATGATTCAGTCTTGGTACACTGTGTGTTTCTAGACGTTTGTTTGTTCACCTCATCAATGTTGTCCAACTTGCGGGTGTGCCCTTAGAGACTTTTTACAGAAGATTTAAGACACAGATTTCTTTTATATGTGTTTTGCTCTTCTTGTATATGTATTCTGCTTGTTTTGTAAATGTTTGTTTTAGGTTCAGGGGTACATGTACACAATAGTAAATACATGGAATCAACCTAAATGCCCATGAACAGGAGACTGGACAAAGAAAATGTGGTGTATACACATTTGTGAACAATGCTGCAGTGAACCTATGCATGCGCATTTCTTTATGGTAGAATGATTTCTGTTTCTTTGGATATATACTCAATAAATGGGATTGCTGGGTTGATGGGAGTTCTGTTTTAATTTCTTTGAGAAATCGCCACAGTGCTTTCCAAAATGAGTGAACTGAATTCCCACCAGCAGTGTATAAGCATTCCCTTTTCTCCACAACCTTACCAGCATCTGTTTTTTTTTGTTTTGTTTTCACTTTATTATTTTTTTTGAGGCAGTGTCTTGTTCTGCCCAGGCTGGAGTGCAGTGGCACGATCTCGGCTCACTGCAGCCTCTGCCTCCTGGGCTCAAGCAGTCATCCCACCTCAGCCTCACGAGTAACTGGGACTATGGGCAGGTGCTAACAGGCCCGGCTAATTTTTTTATTGTTTCGTAGAGACAATATCTCACTACACTATATTGTCCAAGCTGGTCTGGAACTCCTGGGCTATTTGTATGTGTAGATTTGATCTTGTTATTGTGTCATTAGCTAGTTATTATGCAGACTTGTTTGTATGGTTGTTTTATAGTGTCACTAGTCTATGTACTTAAGTGTGTTTTTGTGGGGGCTGGTAATGGTCTTTCCATATTTAGCACTCCCTTTAGGACCTCTTATAAGGCAGATCTAGTGGTAACAAATTATCTTAGTAGCTGCTTGTCTGAAAATGATCTTATTTCTCCTTCGCTTATGAAGCTTATTTTGGCTCGATGAGAAATTCATGGTTGAAATTGCTTTTCCTTAAGAATGCCGAATATAAACCCTGATAAGGCACAATAAATGTTCTGGACATTAGAGAAATATTACTGGACTGTAGATTGTGATAAAGTTCAAATTACTGGAAATAGCAATGGAGTCTATCCACTGCCTTGGCCTTCATTTCTCCGTATTTATTTGGTGTGGTAATCACCACTTGAGATTGTCTAATTTTCATTCTTCTAAAGAATGTGAACTGTTATCTATATGCCATATGATTTGGCTATTTTATTACCAAGAAAATGGATCTCTTTCCATAAATGTTCTTTTATCTTGTTATGTGTCTTTTGCTTATTTTTTCCCCATTTTTAAATCATGTTTTCATTCATTTTTACTGTGCACACTAATTTATTTTATATTGCATGTGTTGCAGACTTTTATTTTGCTGTTTTTTGTCTTTTAATTCCCCTAATTTTAATATATTAGAATTTGTCAGTCTCTGTTGTTTGCTCCTTTTCGCCTATTCATTTGTCAGAAAAAATCTTGTCTGTGGCTTCTACAAGCAGGCTATTTGTACTTTTTACGTTTGAATATACAACAAATTGATTATTGTCCACCTA
>NW_012117377.1:9278245-9278965 GCF_000951035.1 Colobus angolensis palliatus | reverse complement strand
ATTACTGGACTGTAGATTGTGATAAAGTTCAAATTACTGGAAATAGCAATGGAGTCTATCCACTGCCTTGGCCTTCATTTCTCCGTATTTATTTGATATGGTAATCACCACTTGAGATTGTCTAATTTTCATTCTTCTAAAGAATATGAACTGTTATCTATATGGCATATGATTTGGCTATTTTATTACCAAGAAAATGGATCTCTTTCCATAAATGGTCTTTTATCTTGTTATGTGTCTTTTGCTTATTTTTCCCCATTTTTAAATCATGTTTTCATTCATTTTTACTGTGCACACTAATTTATTTTATATTGCATGTATTGCAGATTTTTATTTTGCTGTTTTTTGTCTTTTAATTCCCCTAATTTTAATATATTACAATTTGTCAGTCTCTGTTGTTTGCTCCTTTTCTCCTATTCATTTGTCAGAAAAAATCTTGTCTGTGACTTCTACAAGCAGGCTATTTGTACTTTTTACGTTTGAATATACAACAAATTGATTATTGTCCACCTAATAGAGGGCAATGCAATCCATTTTTTGTTTCCAATTAAATAACAGCTTTGTTCCATGTTTAAAGTGCTTGATACTTCCTTCACTGTCCTGCAATGCCTCCTCTGTTATTAGTCAGCTTTCCATATCAATTCTAGCTCATTAAAGACTATATGCCTGGCCGGGCGCAGTGGCTCAAGCCTGTAATCCCAGCACTTTGGGAGGCCGAGA
>NW_012117377.1:9250087-9271180 GCF_000951035.1 Colobus angolensis palliatus | reverse complement strand
AAAAATACAAAAAACTACCCGGGTGAGGTGGCGGCGCCTGTAGTCCCAGCTACTCGGGAGGCTGAGGCAGGACAATGGCGTGAACCCGGGAGGTGGAGCTTGCAGTGAACTGAGATCCGGCCACTGCACTCCAGCCTGGGCAACAGAGCAAGACTCCGTCTCAAAAAAAAAAAAAAAAAAGGACTGCTGTGTGGGAGAAAGTAAGTATAGACAGAGTCATAGTTCTAGGGACCAAATTGTGGAATCAGCGTTCACCACAGAATCAAGTTAACATCTTATGAATTGACTACAGATTTCCAGTGCTTTCAGTCTCATCCATCCTCTACAAAACTGTGAAATGTTTTAGAACTCGGTTGCCTTTGAGGATGTGGCTGTGAACTTCACCCAGGAGGAGTGGGCTTTGTTGGATCCTTCCCAGAAGAACCTCTATAGAGATGTGATGCAGGAAACCTTCAGGAATCTCGCTTCCATAGGTAAGAGTCACAGTGTTTCTTTACTTAGTCCATCAGAGAATAAGTGTTTCATGGTTTGCAATGTCATTCCATGATTTGGAATATGCAAAGGGAACATGTTGATGAATGAATGAGGCATGGACCCAGCGTGCAGTGACTCTTGTTTCTTAGTTTGTTTTTTAATTGTTCTAACAATACCTGATTCTGGGTAATTTACAAAAATAGTTTTATAATGATTTATGATTCTAGTGGCTAGAAAGTCCAGGTTTGTGTCTGGTAAGGACCTGATGCCACTTCAGCTCAGGGCATGAAGCAGAAGCGAGTGGGCATCTGCAAAGGGATCACACAGTGAGAAAATAAGAGCAATGCTTGGCAGCTGACCTTGCTTTTGTGACAGCCTGCCCTCTGGCAGCTCATTCAGTCTTGCAAGAGTAAGAGCAAACATGCATTCCCAAGCAAGGACATTAATCTGTTAATAAGGAACCTGTACCCATAACACGAACGACGTTGCCATGTTGGTGACCAAATGACAGCATTCACTTTGGTGGGTACAAACCATATCCCCAACATGGCACCTAGAATCTGTAATTTTTCTATCATTTCAAATAATTTGTAATCTATTTCTGGGTCTACATTTTAGGAAACAAAGGGAAAGACCAGAGCATTGAAGATCAGTACAAAAATTCTTCGAGAAATCTAAGGTAATTTGCACTCACAAGAGGAAGCAGTCCCCTTTGGGGACAATTGTAGTATATAATCATATGTTTAAAGCAAGCAAGGCCAGGCATGGTGGCTCACACCTGTAATCCCAGCACTTTGGGATGCTGAGGTGGGCAGATCACCTGAGGTCAGGAGTTTGAGACCAGCCCGACCAACATGGCAAAAGCCCGTCTCTACTAAAAATACAAAATTAGCCTGGTGTGATGGCGCATGCCTGTAATCCCTGCTATTTGGGAGGCTGAGGCAGGAGAATCGCTTGAACCTGGGAGGCGGAGATTGCAATGAGCCGAGGTTGCGCCATTGCACTCCAACCAGGGAAACAAGAACAAAACACCATCTCGGGGGAAAAAAAAACCAAGCAAACAAAATAAATTAAAGACAACATCAATTTATTCCCAAAGTTTTTACCAAAATACATACGTCAATGTAACATAGATGTTAAGTGTTGTAAAATAGTTCACTTGAAAACAGTATTGTTTTAGTCTACTTGCATTGCTATAAAGGAATATCTAGGCTGAGTAATTTATAATGAAGAGTTTTATTTGGCTAATGGTTCTGCAGGCTTTATCAGAAGCATAGAGCCAACATCTGCTTTTGATGAGGACCTCAGAAAGCTTCCAGTCATGGCAGAAGGGGAAGGGGAGCTGATGTGTCACATGGGGAGAGAAGGAGCAAGAGAGAGAAAGGAAGTGCCAAAGTTTTTGTTTTTTGTTGTTTTGTTTTTTTGAGACAGAGTCTCACTCTGGTATCCTGACTGGAGTGCAGTGGTGCAACCTTGGCTCACTGCAACCTCTGCCTCCCAGGTTCGAGCAGTTCTCTGGCCTCAGCCTCCCAAGTAGCTGGGATTACAGGCACACACCACCACACCCAGCTAATTTTTGTATTTTTAGTAGAGGCAGCATTTCACCATGTTGGCCAGGCTGTTCTTGAACTCCTGACCTCAAGTGATCTGCCCACCTTGGCCTCCCAAAGTGCTGGGATTACAGGCATGAGCCACTGCATCCGGCTATTTTTTTTTTTTTTTTTTTGAGACGGAGTCTCGCTCTGTCGCCCAGGCTGGAGTGCAGTGGCCGGATCTCGGCTCACTGCAAGCTCCGCCTCCCGGGTTCACGCCATTCTCCTGCCTCAGCCTCCCGAGTAGCTGGGACCACAGGCACCGCCATCTCGCCCGGCTAGTGTTTTGTATTTTTTAGTAGAGATGGGGTTTCACCATGTTAGCCAGGATGGTCTCGATCTCCTGACCTCGTGATCCACCCGTCTTGGCCTCCCAAAGTGCTGGGAGTACAGGCGTGAGCGACCCCGCCCGGCCATTTTTTTTTTTTTTTAAAGCAATCGGATCTTTCAGGAACTAATAGAGTGAGAAGTCACTCCTTATGTGGAATCTGCTCCCATGACTCAAACACCTCACACCAGGTCACACCTCCCACATGAGGATCACATTTCAGCATGAAATTGGAAGGGAGTAAATGCTCAAACTGTATTCAATACTAAGAAACTGCATATAAGAATGTTACTGTTTTGTTAATAGCTATAGGGGAGGGGACCATGCTGTAGACTCATCAATCCATTTATGTTCAGTTTGTTTATGTTAGAAAACCACTTTCTAACTTAAGTGCACTTTCTCTGATATTGGTAGCAGTGTAAGTTCAGACTCAGTAATAAAAGAAAATAACTAATAAGCCATTAATGATGGCATTGTCATTTTTCGTAGAAGTCATATGATAGACATACTATGTGAAATTAAGTCAGTCAGTGTAGAAAAACCTTCAGATGACAAATGTTAATCTGGACAAAATAATTCCTACTGGAGTAAAACCACGTGAATGCAGTGCGTGTGAAAAAGTCTTCGTACGTCATTCATCCCTTCATAGACACGTCGTCTCTCACTCTGGAAACAACCCGTGTGGGTGTGAGGAATGCAGAAAGAAGCCATATCCATGTAAACAATGTCAGAAAACTTTCCTTTCTGTCACAAGGGTTCAGAGAGACACAGTAATGCACACTGGAAATGGACATTATAGTTGTACAATATGTGAGAAAGTTTTTAATATTCCCAGTTCATTTCAGATGCATCAGAGAAATCACACTGGAGAGAAACCCTATGAATGTATGGAATGTGGGAAAGCCTTAGGTTTTTCCCGTTCTCTTAATAGACATAAAAGGATTCACACGGGAGAAAAACGCTATGAATGTCAGCAGTGTGGGAAAGCCTTCAGTCGTTCCAGCCACCTTCGAGACCATGAGAGGACTCACACTGGAGAGAAACCCTATGAATGTCAGCACTGTGGGAAAGCCTTCCGTTATTCCAACTGCCTTCACTACCATGAGAGAACTCACACTGGAGAGAAGCCTTACGTGTGCCTGGAATGTGGCAAAGCGTTCAGTTGTCTCAGTTCCTTGCAAGGACATATCAAGGCTCATGCTGGTGAAGAACCCTATCCGTGTAAGCAATGTGGGAAAGCCTTCAGATATGCCAGTTCCCTTCAGAAGCATGAGAAAACTCATATTGCACAGAAACCCTATGTGTGTCACAGCTGTGGTAAAGGCTTCAGATGTTCCAGTTCCCTTCGTGACCATGAAAGGACTCATACTGGAGAGAAACCCTATGAATGTCAGAAATGTGGTAAAGCCTTTAGTCGTGCTAGTACTCTTTGGAAGCATAAAAAAAGTCATACGGGAGAAAAGCCCTATAAATGTAAAAAAATATAAAGGCTTTAATCACTACAGTTTTTGTCAAAAACATGAACGATCACATACTTGAGAGAAACTCTGAATGTAAAGTGTACGAAAGTACTTAATTTCCCCAGATTTCTTCAAATACATGAAAGGAATCAAACTGGAGATAAACCCTGTGACTGTAAGCAGTAATGTAAAGCATTCCATTTTCCATTTCTTTTTGCAAACTTGAAAGGACTCACTGAAGAAAATCCGTATGAATGTATAAAATGTGGTAAGGCCTGCAGTTGTTCCAGTGGTGTCTGATGGTATAAAATAACTCATTCTGGAGAAAAACTTTAGGAATGTATCGAATGTGGGAATGCCTTCATTTATCCTGTAACTCACTCAGAGACACATGGTAACACATACTGCACTTTGACCTTATAAAGAAAAGAATGCCCACCAGATTGAAACCCTGGTAGTTTGGGAAATACAGAAAATTCTGAATTTTAACAATTACTTTAAAAGTCCTGTGAAAACTCCCACTGGAAATAAATCCTGTACATGTAAGTATTACGCAAAACCTTATGTAAAATAATTATAGTACAGTTCTCAAGAAAATTCACTATGTGAATGAGATGTTTTAGGAGCTATGAATAAATTGAATATATCAGTTGCTAATTTTTAAAGAGAGTCTCTAGAATATAGATTTTCACTTCTTTTGAAAAAAAAAAAAAATCGAGGCAAGACTTTTTTTTTTTTTTTTTTTTGAGATGAAGTCTCACTGTCGCCCAGGCTGGAGTGCAGTGGCACAATCTCGGCTCACAGCAAGCTCCACCTCTCAGGTTCACACCATTCTTCTGCCTCAGCCTCCTGAGTAGCTGGGACTACAGGCGCCGCCACCACACCCGGCTAATATTTTATATTTTTAGTAGAGATGGGGTTTCACCGTGTTAGCCAGGACGGTCTTGATCTCCTGACCTCGTGATCCGCCCACCTCGGCCTGCCAAAGTGCTGGGATTACAGGCGTGAGCCACCGTGCCCGGCTGAGGCAAGACTTCTGTAAGTAATCTTCAAGCGGTAGTACCAGAGTCAATATGTGTTCTTCTTTTTTAAGCTGGTAAATAAATTTCCTTTTTCTCCCCATTTTAAAGTATGTTGGTTATATGGGTAAATTGAAATGTATTTCTTTTCCTTTTTTTCCTTGCATAGCCATTTTAAAAAATATGTTTTAAATATTTAAAATATAAAATATTTTTAAAATATTTTTAAAAAATTTTTGTGGGTTACATAGTAGATGTGTGAAATGTGTAACATGTATGTAGGTTTAACTTCTGTGTAGTTAATTGTTTTGTTATTAATTGATAAATGAGTCTATTTTCTTTGCTAATAGAGTTGCTGTCCATTTGTAAGTATGTAAAGTTTATTATAGAGTATATTCTCACGTGAATTATTATTTTCATCTGTTGTTCTTTACATTGTCATTATTTTTGGCTATTTCCACCGGTCACATTGGTTTAAGGAGAGAGACCTGTAATCGAACAGTGTCTTGTGTCTCATCTGAGAAAGAAAGCCTCCAGTCTTACCATCATGTATGATGTTAGCTGAGGATTTTTAAAATAAATTCCTTAAAGTAGATTGAGAAAGTTTCCTGCTGTCCATTATTATTGAATATTTCATTGTCAAGTATTGTTAAAGTTTTTGTCATGGTTTTTGTGCATCTATTGGAATGATCTTGTGGTTTCTGAAATTTATTCTGTTAACATGGTGTATTACATTAATTGACTTTCTAAAGTAAGAGATTGGGTCTAACTTTGTCACCCAGGCTGGTCTCAAACTCCTAGGTTCAAGTGACTCTCCTGCCTTGCCCTCTCAAAGTGTTGGGATTACAGATGTGAGCCACTGTGCCCAGCCAAATTGACTTATACATGCAAAAACAACATTGCTTTTTTGGGGGATTAAATCTCTCTTGGTAATGAAGTATAAGTCTTTTTATATGTTGGTAAATTCAGTTTTGTAGTATCTTTTGAGACTTTTTGCATCTATATTGAAAGAAATTGGGGTACCCTAGCGTAGTTGATAGTGGTGTGTACTATATAGTATACTGTATAGTACTATATAGTATTATTTCGTATATATGTAGTTTGTTAGTTCATTCTCACGCTGCCATGAAGAAATTCCTGAGACTGGGCAATTTACAAAGGAAAGAAATTTAATTGACTCACAGTTCAGCATGGTAGGGAGGCCTCAGGAAACTCACAATCCTGGCAGAAGGTGAAGGGGAAGCAAAGCACCTTCACAAATTCACAAGGTGGCAGGAAGGAGAAGTGCAAGCAGAGAAAATGCCAGATGCTTATAAAACCATCAGATCTCATGAGACTCACTCATGATGAGAACAGCATGGCGGAAACCATCCCCATGATTCAGTTACCTCCACCTGGTCTTGCCCTTGACACGTGGGGATTATTACATGTCAAGGTGAGATTTGGGTGGGGGCGCGGAGCCAAACTGTGTCTGTGTGTGTGTGTCACACGTGTGCATGTACAAGGAGACACCCACTCTGGGGAGAATTACGTATCTCAGACAGTTGCCTGACAAGTGATTGTTGTGTAGGAAAACTTAGTGGCCTTGTGTTTTCTGTGCTGCTTTTTCTCTTGCTGCTGTTATGTGCACTCTTCTGATGAGGTGCATATCCATAGTTCCTCATGGTTTAGGTGCAGATGAGCAAAGAGAAGGGAAATAATCATTTTATATTATTCCCTCCCAATACTAAACTCCTAGCCAAAGTGTGGGCTTTCCTTAGCATTGCTGCTCACCAGCATTCTCCTGTGACCACAATGCTTGATGAGCTTAGACAAAATGACCTTCTTATGGACGCTAACTTCAGCAAGATATAGTAGACCTCACTGGAGGCTTAGGTGATCTTCTCCACTGGGTTGCCGGGCTTCTGAACTCCTTCCCTTAACCACACAGATGGTCTACACTGTCTGTTACCAGGTAGCAATAGTACCTGAAACCTGAAACCTGTAACTTTACATGAGTAGAAATCCAAAATGTTATATGGCAATTGTTATAGCGAGAAAGGAGAAGGCTAGTTATGTGATGTGCTCACATCCAAAAATCTAATAGCAGATGACTCACCAGTCATAATAGAGCATGTCAGTTAAAGGCACTCCGTGACTTCAGTCCAGACAGGATCAAGTCCCCACTCTACTCCTGTCCAGTGTCTGAATTTAGACAAATCACTTACCCTCTCCATGTTTAAGTTCTCATCCTGATAATGGCAGCACCTACCTCATAGATTTGTGAAGAATAGAAAGTTACTACATGGCTGCTCATCATAACAGTGATGAATACATTGCAGCAACACTTTAAATGGTGTACAAGTAATGTGTGAATTTACTAGGGTACCCACATCCTTGCCAACACATGGTATTTTCTTTTTCTTCTTCTTCTTTTTTTTTTTTTTTTTTTGAGATGGAGCCTCGCTCTGTCGCCCAGGCTGGAGTGCAGCAGTGCGATCCCGGCTCACTGCAAGCTCCGCCTCCTGGGTTCCCGCCATTCTCCTGCCTCAGCCTCCCGAGTAGCTGGGACTACAGGTGCCCGCCACCACATCCGGCTAGATTTTTTGTATTTTTAGTAGAGACGGGGTTTCACCGTGTTAGCCAAGATGGTCTCGATCTCCTGACCTCGTGATCCACCCATCGCAGCCTCCCAAAGTGCTGGGATGACAGGTGTGAACCACCGTGCCCAGCCTAACACATGGTATTTTCTGTCATTTTCATTTAGTCTTCTGGTTGCTGTGTGATGGTCTCAGGCTTTATCTACATTTCTCTGATTGCTAACAGACTGGAACATTTCAGCACACTTTTTGGTTATTGAATAACCTCTATTTTGAAGACTTATTTTGCTTATCTCCCACTATTTTAGCGGTCTCTTTTTCTTGATTTATGGTAGTTCTTTACATGAAGCTGGGTAAGAGTCCTTTCTTTGGTGTTCCTCTCAGTCTCTCTCTTTCTGTATTTTGATAAGCTCTTAATTTTAATAAATTGTATTTGTTATTTTCCCCAGTATATTAAATATTTTTTATTTAAGAAATATTTCTCTTATTAAGGCCACAGAGGTTTTGTTTTTTAAATGAGGATGTATATTTAAAATTTTATTTTGCAATTCATTCAGAATTTAGTGTTTTTGTGGCTAGGAATTCCATTTTTTTCCAGTAAACTAACAAAATATAATTTATTCTGTATTTTGATAAGTTGTTAATTGTAATAGAATGTTATTTGTTCTTTCCCCCAGCATATTAAATTTTTTTGTTTTATTTAAGAAATCTTTCTCTATTTTGAGGCCACAGAAATGTTGTTTTTGTTTTTTTAATCAGGATGTATATTTAAAATTTGATTTAGCAGTTTATTCAGAATTGAGATTTTTTTTGTGGCCAGGAATTTTTTTCCAATAAGCTAACAAAATATAATTAATTCTTTTTTATTTGCTGTCACCTGTCATTGTCTCACCCAAGTTAATATCATCTCACCCTCAGAGCTGGCTTTTCGGTGAAGACGTATAATCCTGCTCCTTTCTTTGTCTTTCAGTTCTCAGCAGCCCCACAGCACCAGAGTCATTGGTTTGAAATAACTCATTGGTTTTGGTCAGAAATCTTCAGTGGGCCTTTTTTGCTCAATGGATAAATTATTTTCATATTTTATTTATTTGTATGTTTAATTTTAAAATGTTATTTGACAGATAATATTGGATACATTCAAGCTATCGCCAAAGACACATTGTGTGGTAATTGATACAAAATCAATGTCTGCCATGACTTAAAAGTTTGTCCTCCACCTAAATTTGTGTTGAAACTTTAAACTCCAAAACAGTAATATTAAGAAGTGGGGCCTTTAGCGGGTGGTGAGGTCGTAAAGGCTGTGCCCTCATCATTGAGATTAATGACTTCATCAGAGGACTTGAGGGAGTGAGTTCTGCCCTTTCTGACCTTCTGCTCTCTGTGAACGTAACATTCAGGGAGTCATCTTGAAGACAGAGGGCAAGGTCCTCACCAGAGCCAATCTGCCAGTGGCTGGATTTTGCACTTCCCAGCCTATATAACTGTGAGCGATGAATTTACGTCATGTGTAAAACTACCTAGTCAGGTATTTTGTTAAAGCAGCAGGAATGGACTGAGACAACATCTGTTGTCACCCGTGCCGCACATTAGATTGCCAGAACTTATTCATCTTAAAACTGAAAGTTGGTACCTTTTGAGCAACGTCTCCCCATATCCCCTATCTTCCGGCCCCTGGGAACCACTATGTAGTCTGTTTCTATGAGTTCAATGGTTTTTAAGCTCCATCTATGAGTAAGATCATATAACATTTGTTTTTCTGTATCTGACTTATTTTACTTAACATTCTCCAGCTTCATCCATATTTTCACAAATGACAAGACTTTATTCTTTCTTATGGCTGAATAATATTTCATTGTGTGTGTGTGTATATGTACATCTCACAATTTCTTTATCCATTCACCTATTAATGGGCATTTAGGTTGTTTCCATGTCTTTGACTATTGTGAAAAATGCTGCAATAAACCTGTGATTGCAAAAGTCTCTCTGAGATACTGACTTTATTTCCTTTGGATGTAATACCCAGACGTGGGCTTGCTGGATAATATGGTAGTTCTATTTTAATATTGTGATGAGCTGCCTTACTGTTTTTTATAATAGCTGTATCAGTGTTCTCATATATGTAAGGGAATGTTGCTCCCTTTTGGGAGACAATTCTTCATGGATCTCTCACTTCATTTTCCCACATCTTGTGTAAGCGTTTCTTCCGGGCTGTCTTTTTTAGGATTTTTTTTTTTTTTTTTTTTTGACAGAGTCTCGCTCTGTCGCCCAGGCTGGAGTGCTGTGGCCGGATCTCAGCTCACTGCAAGCTCCGCCTCCCGGGTTCACGCTATTCTCCTGCCTCAGCCTCCGGAATAGCTGGGACTACAGGCGCCGCCACCTCGCCCGGCTAGTTTTTTGTATTTTTAGTAGAGATGGGGTTTCACCATGTTAGCCAGGATGGTCTCGATCTCCTGACCTCGTGATCCGCCCGTCTCGGCCTCCCAAAGTGCTGGGATTACAGGCTGGAGCCACCGCGCCCGGCCAGCACTGGGATTTCTTAACCTTGAGATTCCTCAGCTGTGATCAAAATCTACTGTGCAGAAAGTATCCAGTTGGGTCTCTTTGTATCATCCCTGTCACTTGGAGTGGAAGAGGGAACAAATGCAAATAGGGAGCTCTTGCTTTCGTTAGTGTGGTGAATCATCAAATATTTTCATCAGGCCCAGGAATCTCATGCCTTCTTCTAATATCCATGAAGTTGACAGTCTTAATTTTTTGGCTTGCAAATAGAAAAAAAAAATCCAAGAATGTTCACATTTTTGACAGCTTGGGTGATGATGAGATTGATTCTGAGAGATCTATAACCTTATAACTTTGTTTAAGAGGAAAATAGAAAGATTCTTCCCAGACCTGGCCAGGGCGTATGAGAAGGCTCCCTGGAACAAGCAGCAAATTCTCTCACCCAAATGAGAGTGAAGTGAGAGTAAGATCCCTCCATTCTCCAACCTGTTAGCGAGGCTGTTGTGTGAGAGGGAGAACTGAAAGGAGCAGTCTAAATGTGCCTAGGTTCATTCTCCTAGCCAAAGTAGGAAACAATGAGGAGTCCCCGAAGCTGATAGAGGACTTAGGATAAATAGAAAATATTGTAAGTTCTTGTGGTTTTGCTGAAAGCAGTCAACAGGCTGCTAGCAACTAAAAGAAAATGTGGGTGTTGGTACCTTGCTTATAAGCAGAGAGTCTCTCTCTATGTACTCGCTGATACCAAAACTCCACTGACAGGGCTTGGGCAGGGTTCACCATGAGGGCAGAAATGCCACAGAACAATGGAGGTGGAGCCTTTGGGGCTAACTCAGCGTCCTGTGTTTCTACACCAAACTTCACAGTTAGAATTGTGTACCTGTGTTTGTGCCTCCCTGTCCCCTGAGTGCCGGAGGGGATTATTCCAGCCTGGGTAAGAGACAGGTAGAAGAGTGTGAGAGAGACAGACTTCCCCATTTGCCACAGAGGGCAGGTCAGTCTTTATCATGAGAACCTTTACACTCTGATGTCCAAAATGTTCACCCTGCATGAGCTGTTAGCTGCAAAGACAGAGGTATCTGTCTGAGTGCTCCTGTCTAGAATGGTAATATCTCTCTGCTAGTAGATGTAGCTGATAATTGAAACTGTGCTTCAAAAAGTTAAAGAAGCAGCCGGGCGCGGTGGCTCACGCCTGTAATCTCAGCACTTTGGGAGGCCGAGCCACATGGATCATGAAGTCAGGAGTTCGAGACCAGCCTGGCCAACATAGTGAAACCCCATCTCTAATAAAAACACAAAAATTATTCAGGCGTGGTGGCGCGTGCCTGTAATCCCAGCTATTCTGGAGGCTGAGGCAGGAGAATGGCTTGAACCCAGGAGGCAGAGGCTGCAGTGGGCCGAGATCAGGACACTGGACTCCAGCCTGGGCAACAGAGCAAGACTCTGTCTCAAAAAAAAAAAAAGAAAAAAGTTAAGCCAATGACTAACAGAAATCCTTGAGTTTACAAGATGGCAAATTAAAACAAAACAAAACACACACACACACACAACTTCCTAAAACACTGAAATTCCCTCCACTTATGAGATTAAGTAACTGGCTGAAATTGGTTTGAACAAATATAACCAATGGGACTCTGCACAGAACGAGCTTGCTGATATCATAGCCTGAATTTCTACCACGTTTCCTACTAACTCCCCCAAAATTTGCACATATGACCCCTGAGGAAGCATGAAGAACTGGGCATGCCCATGGGTGTTCCAGACCGCCCATTATCGTCTGCCAGTCAGTCACCTCCTAAGCTCAGAAGCTACCCCCGTACGTTTTCTAGTAGAAATTCTGCCTGGATGCCAGCAGAGGGAGACAGATTCGAGCTTGGGACTCCTGTCTCTTTGGAAGTGAACTTTCAATATAAAGCTTTTCTCAAAAACAAAAAACCAATGACAACTGAATGTATTGGCCCCTAGCATATTGGGTAGCAAGCCCTGTTTTCTCAATAACAAGAAGACCTGAGAAAAACCCAGAGTTCCGCTTTCCAAATACGGTTTAGTGAAGCTAAGTGGGCATATTTTCATTGCTCAGTTCTTCCAACCGTCAAGAAAAACGTGATCACTTTGCCATTTGGCGCCTTTGACAAAAAGAGCCTGCACCTAAACATGTTCTTTGGCGTGTTTGACTCATAGCGACCCTGACACTACTACAGGTTACACTAATGTGCAAGTCAGTTATGAGCTTGCTACAGAACTCCAGTCAAACTGAATCCCAACTCAAGGAGGGCTGGAGGCTGCCTAGCTTTGCATTCCAGTTTTGAGGTGGGTCAATTTAAACTCTTACGAAAGACCTCAAAAGACTACTTGTTAAATATAAATAATGTATTCTAGAAGGAAATTGGACTGACACAGAAATAGTTATAAAGGGAAAATCGGAATCTCTCTCTGGTGGAAATTTTATGCCCTGCTGCACTATCTGGAGCAAAGCTTCTGGCTCTGTGGGGCCCCCACTTCACTAAGTATTCCCTAAATTTCTGTCCCTGGTTTACCGATAGGTCAGGGAAACTGATACCTCATAGTGTTCACTGAGCTACTGTCTACGGTGGCTTTTGAACTTCAGTGCCAGCCACGCGGAACCTGAGTGGGGTGGCCACGCCACTCAATGGTCGGAACTCAGGTTTCATTGCTCACATTCTAGCTGTTTGGTCTTTTGCATTAAAAACTACAGACTGTCTGAAAAAAGGAAATCTTTCAGGCTGCAAACTGGAAATAACCTCAGCAGCTGATTTACTGCTGTGTCAGGTCACTGACAAGTTTTACAAGTTTTTGGCCGGGCGCGGTGGCTCATGCCTATAATCCCAGCACTTTGGGAGGCTGAGGCGGGTGAATCACCTGAAGTCAGGAGTTTGAGTTGGCCAACATGGTGAAACCCTGTCTCTACTAAAAATACAAAAATTACCCAAGCATGGTGGCAGGCGTCTGTAATCCCAGCTACTCGGGAGGCTGAAGCAGGAGAATCGCTTAATCGCTTGAACCCAGGAGGCGGAGGTTGCACTAAGCCGAGAATGCACCTCTGCCCTCCAGCCTGGGCGACAAGAGTGAAACTCCGTCTCAAAAAAGAAAAAAAAAAAACAGAAGTTTTTAATAAGAGCCTGTTCTCTGAAGAGACTGACTATAACCAGGCTATGGATTGAGTCTGAATCCATGTCTCATGCTGAGGGCATCACCGCGGCCAGACTTATAGTTCTTGGTGAAAGGTGATCTTTCTATCTCACAATATGGGAGCCCCCTGACTGTTCTCAACAGAATGACCTCACCGACCTTTTGACTCACTTCAGAAGGTATTGTTAATACCTCATCACTGCTCACACCATCAGCATAAAAACTGACTCCAGACACACCGTGTGTCCCTCAAAACTAATCTCTGTCACCTTTTCAAATTTCAGAACCATTTGCACTCTGACAACGTTGTGTCTTTTATCATCAAATCTACTAGAAATTGGCTGACTGGTTTTACCATCTTTTCCTTCTCCTGATCCATATGTTACAATTTGTTGATTGAATGTAATTCTTTGTAAAAAGGAATAATCTCTTTTTGACGGTCTCCAGGATAAGAATGAAATGGTTGAGGGCTGTAGAGATCTGTTTCCCAAATTTGAGATTCCACGCTGACTACTTGAAAAGATACATCTTACTGGCCCGGCACGGTGGCTCATGCCCATAATCCCAGCACTTTGGGAGGCCGAGGCGGGTGGATCACAAGGTCAGGAGTTCGAGGCCAGACTGGCCAACATGGTGAAACCCCATCTCTACTAAAAATACAAAAATTAGTCAGGTGTGGTGGTGGACGTCTGTAATCCCAGCTACTCAGGAGGCTGAGGCAGGAGAATTGCTTAAACCCGGGAGGCAGAGGTTGCAGTGAGCTGAGATCAGGCCACTGCACTCCAGCCTGGGAGACAGAGTGAAGAAAAGAAAAGAAAAGAGAGGAGAGAGGAAAGAGAAAAGGAAGGAAGGAAGGAAGGGAGGGAGGGAGGGAGGAAGGGATGGGAGGGGAGGGGAGGGCAAAGGAAAGGGACGGGAAGGGAAGGGAAGGGGAAAGGAGAGGAGGGGAGGGGAGTGGAGAGGAGGGGAGGGAACGGGAGGAGAATACATCTTCCTTTCCCCTAAATGCAACCCTAGCTTAGTTTGTACTACACTAGGGTTTAGAGCTAGTCTTTTGCAGCCTTTCATAGAGTTCCATCCAATTGACCCACCTCAAACGTGGAATATAGAGCTACACAGCCCTCAGTCCTCCTTGGGTTAGGATTCAGCTTGACAGGAGCTCTGTAACAAGCTTTTAGCTGACTTCCACACCAGCTCTAACTAAACGCTAGCTTTCCCCTAACTGCTCCAAGCCTAGTTTGTAGTAGGCTGAGCGGCAGCCTAGCCCAAAGTGGGATTATGATACTTCAGCTTAGTTGTGGTTGAGTTTTATGTGAACATTTTTGTCCCTATTTCATCTGGCTTTTCTAGATAAAATGTCTAGGAGAAGGTAGGAAGTGACCAGAATCAAGGTAAAATTCTTGGTGCTGGAATGAGATACACTAATTTTGTGGGTGTAGTTGGGGAGGGATAGCTACCCGAAACCTGCAGAGTAAACAACTCAGACCTCAGGAGATACGGAGAATGGAGGGCATTAATAACTTTTTGTCTTTCTGAATCACCCTTAGTGAGGGCCAAAGAAAAATCTGGAAATCATCTTGGGAAAGGACAGGGTTAGTATTGGAGCAGATGGTGGGGCAGGCGCTGTGGGTTCATATCCTTTTGGTCTCTCCACATCACCCTTCAGGGTCCTTTGGGACTGTTCCGTCTCTCTGTGATGTGGATGTGGAGTTTTATTGAGCGTGCATGCTCACTGCCTCGCTGTCTGAGGCTACAGGTGTAGATGATAGGGAACTATTACTTTTTTTTCTGAGAGATTTAGTGTCTCATGGCCGAGCTTAAGCTGGATCTATGGAGCATTGATCCCGTTGTCTACTTCTGTGAGCTAGAGCTCCTCTATCTAGTTTCTACCATCTAGAGACGAATCTTGTCAATACTTGGGTAAACCAAAGACGTAAGTCAGGTAAGGGAACCCTAGACATAGCCCGACTCTTGCCTTGTTCCTCTTCTCACTTGAAATCTTGTTGGCTCAGAGAGATCCCCTCAGATGGAGTCTCTCAGGAGTGATTAGAACATTGTATTCTAGAGAAGCTGGGGGAACAGGGCAGGGTCCCAGTTCAAAGCTTCTGTCAAAAGCTTCCAGTCTGTGTGTAGTAAGTAAATCTAGAAACGATCCTAGAGCTCTGGATGGATCACTAAGAGAGGGCAGGATTTCTGTAGATCAGAATCCCAGGACACACGTTCCTGAGTCACCTTCCAGGGTCAGATTCTTGGTTAAACCTGTGTGGTGGGGCTGTAGAGCAGCATATGCCTGGGAAAGCCTCTGATCACACATTTCCTCAGGGATTTTTTTAGGCCTGATTTCCCTTTGAATTTACTTTTACAATCCTTTTGTAATTTTATTTTTCACATCAATTATAACTTATAAATTGGTATTATTATACATATAATAGGCATTTGGGTGTGTTTTGAAGGCATGTCCTGCTTCAAAATGATTTGTGGTATATTGAATTAGGCCCATTTACTGGAATTATCAACTGCTTTCCTCCAACTACACCAAGAGCTGAGGATTCTGGGGAGGTCAGGATGGAGATGAAATAGAAGAGTGGAGAAAACAGGTCTCTATCCTACATGCAGATTCTTTATGGATAAAATGCATAATTACCTAAAATGTAAAATACTCAAAAAATTATCTAATCAGTGTGTAATGGAAATTATAAAGCAAAGAACAAAACAAATACCAAGATACTTTTCTTTTTTCTACATAAACATTAAATAATTTATATAATGAAATATTGTGTGATCCCAGTGTAAAATGCCAATAGAATATATGTAAAAACAAAAGACAGTATCTGTATTAGATTTAAAATCTCCTACAATACATAAGATGAATTGAGACGAGTTGATGGGTACAGCACACCAACATGGCACACGTATACATATGTAACAAACCTGCATGTTATGCACATGTACCCTAGAACCTAAAGTATAATAATTTAAAAAAAAAAAGATGAATTGAAATTTTTAGAGTAGAAGAAAGTTTAAAATTAGGCAAATGGGCCAGGCGTGGTGGCTCACGCCTGTAATCCCAGCACTTTGGGAGGCCGAGACAGGCGGATCACCAGGTCAGAAGATTGAGACCATCCTGGCTAACACGGTGAAACCTCGTCTCTACTAAAAAATACAAAAAAAAAAAACAAAACTAGCCGGGGCGAGGTGGCGGCACCTGTAGACCCAGCTACTCGGGAGGCTGAGGCAGGAGAATGGCGGGAACCTGGGAGGCGGAGCTTGCAGTGAGCTGAGATCCGGCCACTGCACTCCAGCCCAGGCGACAGAGCCAGACTCCGTCTCAAAAAAAAAAAAAAAAGACATGAAGGCAATAAGGAGACTTTTCTCCTCAGAGGCTGCCTATGGCTCCCCATGGATGTCTCACACAGGGGAGACCAACTCATCTGGCATTCCAGAAACTCTCTTTCCCACGTGTGCCCCTCTTTTTGTCTCTATTATATGTATGTATTTTTAAATTAATAACCGCCATTACTATTTCGTTCACTGTGTCTGGCTTCTCTCCCAAGGCGCCGTTGGCATCTGTAGACTAAAAACAAACAGTGTAAACAGACATAAACCAAAATAAAATTTGCAATTGTTGATCCACCTATGGTTTTAATCCACTTTAAAGGATTAGTGTTAGAAAGGCCATCAGCAGCTCCAGTAAGAATATCAGCTCCAGGCAACAGGCTGAGATGAGCCTGAGATGCCTCGAAAAGTTGTTTTTTGAGTCTAGCAATATCTAATGTTAAATTATCTTCTTTTCCCTGTAGGTGACATCTAATCGTCTCCCAGTGGCGTTCAGTGGCATTAGAAGAGCTAGGAGTAATACAAAAGTCAAAAGTATTCCAATCACATTGCATTGGAATTCTATGCTCCAAGCTCATAATCCAATCTCCCATCCAAATTACTGTTTGACGGAGATCATTCGTTTGATTTGCCAATTTTTGTTCTGTTTGGCTTTGGGAATTCCAAAGCTTAGAAGAATTGTTCTGCCAACTATCCACAAAGCCCACAGTTTGAATAGAAGAGTGCAAAGCAACACCAGCAACAGCAGCAGCTATGACAGCTATAAGGCCCATGATCACAGCTATTAAAGTAAATATGAATCTCTTTGATCTACTAAGTATTCCTTTTAGTACTTCTGGTGATACTATGTATGGAGGGACAGGCCTCCCAAGGTCTATTGAGGGAAACAGGTATCCAAACTCCTTCTCAGGCCCTAACCACTATCTTTATTAGAGGTAGAATTAATGCAGGTAAAAAGACAACAGCTGAGGCATGATATGGTTTGAGAGTCAGATAGGATGTTAATTTTTCCCACTGCCAACATAAAAGGAGGTTTAACACAGCTCTGCAATGGGACCGTCTGATTAGAGGTCATGGCTACAACAAATTGAAGTTTTTACTATGGGTCTCTGTTTTATATTCTCCTTTCCAAATCCGAATTGGGGTTCGAGCCATCATTAATTTCCACAATTCTGGATGTTCTGTACTTTTAATTGGGTCAATCATTTTTGGGCTTGGAGGAGCCATATCATTCTCCTCCCACTTAATAGGGTAATTTGTTTCAATTCTTCTATGTAATTTTGGTGCATTATCTGGGTAGTCGTTTGCAAAAGTAGTCTCTCTACAATCTTTACTCTGTCCAGTACAGTTTACTGCAAAGTGTCCCCTAGGGGCCCAATGAATGACGATTCCATAGGAATTATTTTGCAGTACAGCAGCACTGTTTGCAATACAATCGTCCGAGGTTACCACCTCTAGCTTCTCAGACCATTTAATGGCAGGAGGTTCTTATTAGGTTTAAATGTATTAATCTGGTGATGTGTCATAACATAGCCATGCTCAAGGTATTTAGTAGTGTCCAAAGATTGAAATATTCTTCCACTGATTACATGAATCATTTTTATCCATTATGTGCAGGAACATAAGCCATCCAACTTTGTATATCATAATTTAAACATCCCGCTGCCGGCCCCAGGCAGATGGAAGGAAAGCGATAACCAATAGAAATATTCATTAACATTCCTTCCTCCTCTGGATGAGTAGGACCTCAGTTATCTGTTGGTCCAGGCATCCAGACACTATCATTAACATAAACCTCCACTGGGATGTCTAACCATGTAACAGGCCTAATGAGTGGTGGGAATGGAATGTAGGCCCAATAAGTTTTTTCTTATATTCAGGGGGAGAGGATGGTATTACTCCCAATATCGCAGGGGTTGTACACACCTCTTGTGATATTGTTCCTAATATCCCGAAGGGGAGAGCATAATATTACTCTCAATATCGCAGGGGGTGTATACCTCCTTTGTAATATTGTTCTCCCCTCTCCCCCGCAGCTATTATGATCCACATTGCAGGGGGGTGAGGCACCCCCCACGATATGGGGAGTAATAGCCACCCCCTCTCCCCCTCTCCCCCCCTGCCTTATATTAGGAGGCTGGCCTTATATAAGTGCCCCCCAATGCCATCGCAGGCTTTGATGTATTCACTTAATTTTTTCCTCATTTAGATCTGCCTTTCCCTTAATAGGTCTAATTGCTGCCTGACATTCTGTATTAGCATTTTCATGAGCAAGCAGCTGAAAGATCACTTTCTTGGCATGAGAATCCGAAATAGCCTTTTGAGCCGCATCGTGCAAACAAGCAATAAAATCTGAGTAAGGCTCCCTTAGACCCTGTTGAACTGTGTTAAAAGAAGGATAAGCAGTAGCAGTGTCGTGAATTTTCCCCCAGGCTCTTAGGCATATAGTTCTGAGCTGATCAGCAGCCTCATCACCCATTTCCATCTGTTGATTTAGAGTACCCCATGCCTGTCCGATTCCAAGCAATTGATCAGACGTGATATTAACGGGATGTTGGGCTTGAGCATTTCTGCATGCCTGATTTGTTGCTCCATCCCTCCACCAGGTTTTAAATTGGAGAAATTCAGAGGGGAACAGGGTGGATCGGGCTAATGCTTCCCAATCCACAGGTATTCAACGTCTGTTATAAGCCACACATTGTAACAAGGAATGAACATAAGGAGAATTTGGCCAATATTGTCCAATTGCTTGCTTTAAATCTTTTAATATTTTAAAAGGAAATGGCTCCCAGCATGCTTGAGCAAGTTCTCTGACCTCCTCAGCTAGCGAAATAATGACCAGAAACTGCCAAGCATTCAAATCCCCCATTTCTTGTGCCTGGCAAATGGATGACTGGATTGTCCCTGTGCCATAATTTGTATTTGGACCGGCTGGCAGCATTCCTCTACCATAGTTAACAGGTGGGCAAGCCTGGATCATTCCCTCATCGTAACTGGCTGTTGGACAAGCCTGAAGCTTCCCTTCGCCACAGTTACTGGCGGGGCCTGCAACAATGGGAGCCCCAAGGCGCGTCTCAGGCTCCCCTTCCAAAAATTCCTAAGGCTGGCCTGGGGGTGGCCATTCCAGACCTTCCCCTAAAGGCGCAGTAGGTAGCTCAGTTTCTTTTATAAGTTTTTGGAGATTAGCATACATACCTTCCCGTTTCTCACGCTTTTTTAAACTAGACTGTGATGGTTCACTTTGCTGAAAATTAGACTCCTGATTATTCAACTTTCCTATGTCATCCTGAAACTCCTCCTCCTCCTCCTCCTCAGTGTGGAAGGCTCCAGTGCTGTTTTAATTGCCGACCACACAGACCAAGCAGCGAGGGGAATATCGTGGCCTTCTTGTTGTGCTGGTTTTAAGTCTGATCCGACCTTATCCCAACCTTCTACATTCATGGCTCCATATTCCGGGAACCAAGGAGAATACTGTCTACCAGATGGAACAAAGATGTGAGATTTTGGGTCCTCACAACTACCCCTCTGCGGTGCAGTGACTGCCGCACAAGGCTTAAGTAATTAGCGAACTCACTGTCAGCCTGACCCACGTGTTCCCGACGTTTCCCTGGAATTCTCCGAGCGCCCTCCTTACCCTAGAGCTTGAAGTGAAAACCTGCTCGGGAGTCCTTTGTCGGTCGTCCTCCGCTTTCCACGCTCTGGTGTTCCTTCACTGGATTATTTCTAGAGATTACGGGGAGCCCCGCCTTGGGTACCAGAGACCAGCCTGGGCAACCGAGGGAGACCCCCGTTTCTACAAAAAAAAAATTTAAAAAATTAGCCAGGCGTGGTTTCGCGCGCCTGTAATCCCAGCTACTCCTTGAGAAATCAGACAAAACCTGGCACCAGAGACTGATTTTCTTCTGGAATGCTTTCTCCAAAATATTTTTAAAACAAAAGGGGGAAATTGGAAAGGAAAATATTTTGGGCCCCCTAAATCACTAAGATAAAGGGAAAAGTCAATATGGGAACTGCTTAGGGCAAACCTTCCTCCTATTCAAAGTCATCCCCTGCTCACTGAGAAGCATGCATATCTTATTGCCTCCTTTGGAAAGGCTCATCAGAAACTCAGAAGAATGCAACCGTTCCTCTCTCACCTGCCTGTGACCTGGAAGCCGCCTCCTGGCTTGAGTTGACCCACTTTTGCTTCAGGTTGTACCGGATCAAACCAGTGTTCATCTTATATATGTTGATTGATGTCTCCTGTCTCCCTAAAATGTATGAAACTGTCAGATACAGTCAGTTTCTCTTCCAAGGTTTGGCATGTTAACGGTCTTGTTTTTTGTTCTCGAACCCAACTTTCTTGTTCTCCATGCCTCCTTGCCCTTAGTTACTGTAAACAAGCTTCCCGTCAGTTCTAATCAATAACTCACATCTGTTCCCTTGGTTACCTGCTCTGCACCCACTTCTCCCTTCGAAACCACAGGTCCCACCGTTGTAACTCACATCCCCCTTCCCCTTTCCTTATCTGGGAAAATATTCACAAATAGCCAACGGGGTCAGTTTAGAGCTGGAGGTCTGGCCCCAGCCCATGCCAGAGGCAGGGATTGCGTTAGGAATAAAACCCCCTGCTTTCCTTTGTTCCCTCTGCTCCTGGGATTGTGAGTGATGCGAGCAGCA
>NW_012117377.1:9248279-9249757 GCF_000951035.1 Colobus angolensis palliatus | reverse complement strand
ACCGTTCCTCTCTCACCTGCCTGTGACCTGGAAGCCGCCTCCTGGCTTGAGTTGACCCACTTTTGCTTCAGGTTGTACCGGATCAAACCAGTGTTTATCTTATATATGTTGATTGATGTCTCCTGTCTCCCTAAAATGTATGAAACTGTCAGATACAGTCTGTTTCTCTTCCAAGGTTTGGCATGTTAACGGTCTTGTTTTTTGTTCTCGAACTCAACTTTCTTGTTCTCCATGCCTCCTTGCCCTTAGTTACTGTAAACAAGCTTCCCGTCCGTTCTAATCAATAACTCACATCTTTTCCCTTGGTTACCTGCTCTGCACCCATTTCTCCCTTCGAAACCACAGGTCCCACCGTTGTAACTCACATCCCCCTTCCCCTTTCCTTATCTGGGAAAATATTCACAAATAGCCAACCGGGTCAGTTTAGAGCTGGAGGTCTGGCCCCAGCCCATGCCAGAGGCAGGGATTGCGTTAGGAATAAAATCCCCTGCTTTCCTTTGTTCCCTCTGCTCCTGGGATTGTGAGTGATGCGAGCAGCACACTTCTGCAGAGGTAAATTGCGTTGCTGAGAAAACTTTCGCTTGAGTGCTGGTTTCACTTTGCTGCACCGAGCATTTATCTCCAGCAAAACCAAGCTGTGCTCTGACCACCTTGGGTAACTGTCATCAGGACATCCTGAGGCTGTGTCATGCACAAGCATCCCCAACCTTGGCAAAATAAACTTTCTAAATACTCTTATCCCCAATTGCTCAGGGAGACTGATTTGAATAATCATAAAACTCCGAGGCTGCACTCCAGCCTGGGCGACAGAGCAAGACTGTTTCAAAAACTAAAATAAAATAAAATAACTCCGATCTCCCGCACAGCCGACTCTGCGTGAATTACTCTTTCTCTATTGCTATTCCCCCCTCTTGAGACATCGTCTCTGTCTAGGTAGCGGGCAAGGTGAACCCACTGGGCAGTTACAGAATTGTCATTATATTGCTTGCAATTTTATATATATATAATGCACAAATAACTATAACCTTGTATACAAGGTTAAATGCGAATGTCCTCCTTGCATGGTCAGATCCCAGCGCAGGAAGGACGCACCCCCTTACAAAGGGCTAGGCCAAAATAGTCATTCTGGCCTCATCCAGCCTCACGTGAGATCGCAATCTCCTGTCACTCAGGGCCTGAGGGGGCGGGGCCTGAAGCCCCATACAATCAGCGGCGCTGGGGTGGGGACCGTTTAGTCATGCGCGCCCCCGGAAAGGAGAGGGCGGCTTCCGGCATCCGGCTGGCGGGCACTTTGTCTCGCCTTCGCCACTGTAGGCTCTTTCTGTTAGTCTCCGCTGCTACTTCGTGGCTCTGGGAGTCCCAGGTGGCTCTGCAGCGACCTCTGCCACCCTGGGACCTGCGGGTATTGGGACATCCCTAGCTGACGCCAGGACACCCGGGAAGCCGAGGAATGGTGAGTGGACTGCGCCTGGCTTCCC
>NW_012117377.1:9246264-9246644 GCF_000951035.1 Colobus angolensis palliatus | reverse complement strand
AGAGCCAGACTCTGTCTCAACAACAACAAAAAAAGACATATGGATAAAGATCTCTGTGACTTGGGTAAGTTCAAAGGGAAATGCTGTGCCTTGATATGCATATGCAAACATCTCCATAAACCTCTTAGCAGCATTGCGCCAGCAAGTCCCACCTTATGCAGTAAGGTGGTTTTCTCCTATCTCAGTAAACAGAGCATACAATCGGGTCTCACACCGAGATGTTCCATTGCCCAGGGAAGGGCAGGATTTTTAACCAGCAAGCTGCCTTCAGGCACTTGTTTAACGAAGACACATCCTGCACAGCCCAAAATCCATTAAACCTTGAGTCACCACAGCACATGTCTCTTGCAAGGACAAGGTTGGGGGTAGGGTCACAGATT
>NW_012117377.1:9243835-9245679 GCF_000951035.1 Colobus angolensis palliatus | reverse complement strand
AAAATATTTTTCTGTTTCCAAGCATTTTACATGAGAGGAAAGTGGTGAATAAATCATCTGACACTCTACTGTAAAAAAAATCTTTGTGCCTCTTTTCATCTTTCCTAAGTGTACATATGACCAAAATGTCTTTAGGTTGAGGTCCTCCCGTGAAAAGTTTACAGGGTATTGTGTCCTCAGCCAGCCTCCTGTCTTTTCCTAGTCCTGGCATTTTAGAACTGTCTGGGGATGTCCCAGGACACCCACTGTGGCCATGTCTATTGGAGGGTCTAGTGAGTATCAGCCCCTGGGTCATCTCATCGCCGAGGACAGCCTGAGGTAGGGGATAGAGTCGCTCAGGGAGCAGCTGGATGCTCTTGGCCGTAGAGGAATCTCCTGGTATAGTTTCATCTAAAATGGTGACCCCTTAGGGGTATTAAAATTTTAAGACATTGAAATGAATGGGCAATACAATGTAATGTCATTAAAGCTAGGTCATTAAAACTGTTCCTCCAGCCGGAGTTTTCGTTCCTCGGAGACACATTGATGGTCTGCCAATGGGATGCTGATATTGAGAGGAAAAGGCAGAAATGGTTTCTGTTCTCTAGATTGTCTCAGACTTGTGAAGAGAGAAAAACTGTCCCAAAGGAAAAGGAACACCCTCCCCAAAGAGGATGTGCAAGAACCTGAATATGAAAATGCACTGAAGGCGCACAGAAGAACAAAGAGCAGTGCCAGTGCCTCCTAGGTGGTCACTGAGTACTTTACTGAACAGGATGGGTGTCCCGAGGGATAGAATGGCCTGCCGTGACACTTAGAAAGGTCTGTGTTGGAGTCTGCACTGCCTCCGAGTTTGTTACCTTGAAAAGGCTCTTCGCTTATTTGAGTTTCAATTTTTCATTGACTATAAGATACATTTTGTCAGTACAGCTTTATTTCCAAAGAGGCAAGGTAAAATGATGTGTTTTATTTGCTAAAAATTCGTATTTATTTCTTCCCCAGGGTGAGTGTAGTAAGTTTTAAAGGTCTGCTCTTTTTAGGGGTAATTTCAAATGGAATTGTAGGACTTAGCTTTGTAAATGCTACTGGTGAAATAAAAGTGTGATAGATAAACTGATGATTTACAAAGATTCACCAAAATGTCAGCTCCCCTCTTGTGGCATGGTGAAGAGTTTATGACAGTGGACACACCTGTATCCTCTTACGTGGATATCTGAAGGTTTTTTTGTTGGTGTTTTGTTTTTTTGGAGACGCTGTCTTGCTCTGTAGCCTGGCTGGAGTGTAGTGTCACCATCTCTGCTAACTGCAACCTCCGCTTCCCAGGTTCAAATGATTCTCCTGTGTCAGCCTCCCGAGTAACTGGGATTATAGGCACCCATCACCACACCCAGCTAATTTTTGTATTTTTAGTAAACATGGGGTTTTAGGCCTGGCACGGTGGCTCATGCCTGTAATCCCAGCACTTTGGGAGGCCAAGGTGGGCGGATCATGAGGTCAGGAGTTCCAGACCAGCCTGGCCAACATGGTGAAACCCTGTCTGTACTAAAAATACAAAAAAATTAGCTGAGCTTGGTGGCAGGCACCTGTCATCCCAGCTACTCGGGAGGCTGAGGCAAGAGAATTGCTTGAACCCAGGAGGTAGAGGTTGCAGTGAGTCAAGATCTTGCCACTGCACCCCAGCCCAAATGACAACGCGAGACTCCATCTCAAAAAACAAACAAACAAAAAAGACAGGTTTTTGCCATGTTGGCCAGGCTGGTCTCAACCTCCTGACCTCAGGTGATTGCCCGCCTCAGCCTCCCAAGGTGCTGGGATTACAGGCGTGAGCCACCACGCCCGGCCCACTCTGTTTTCTTTTTATTCCC
>NW_012117377.1:9239605-9242661 GCF_000951035.1 Colobus angolensis palliatus | reverse complement strand
AACCCGGGAGGTGGAGCTTGCAGTGAGCTGAGATCCGGCCACAGCACTCCAGCCTGGGTGACAGAGCGAGACTCCGTCTCAGAAAAAAAAAAACATGTGTCATATTTTCTCTTATTCCTTTCTGCCTTGACATTGTGCAATAGAAATTTTAAAAATTGTTGTATTAGTATTGTTAAATATCAATTATTGGTTTTAATTACTAAATTAAATTTATAAGCCTATTCTCTCTTGGTGTAATCACAAGGAATGGGCTCAACTCCCCAGTTAACAAGTGACAGCACATATGAAATATTGTCTTCCAGGGAAACTCATTGAACGCTTCCTGTTCAGACTGTGTTTTGGTGTCTGGTTCCCTGAGCACCACTGCAGTGACACAAAATAATAGACCTTCAGCAGAAAAAGTTTTGGCAAATATATTGCATAAGCCATTTAGATGCAGTGAGTCATTCTTATTACTTAGGTTGGTGGAATCCCTTTCAAAATATAAGTTACTCATACAAACAAAGATTGAACTTTGCGAGCAGGCATTTTTAAGAATAAGAGTCTCAGGACTGATAATATTAACTCACGCTCATCAAGTAGGACTTTAGTATGACAGATACTAGAAATGTACAAAGTGAAGTTAAAAGGTAACGCCTAGCAGCACATCTTACTGCCTGGATTCTCTAATAAGATGGGAGTTTCTACTTTGCTTTTGTATCTTTGAATAGTTCAATTCTAGCAATAGTACTGCTGTGTGGGAGGGAGTATGTGTGAACAGAGTAAGAGTTGTGACAATCAAGTCACAGAAAAAATGCTTGGAAATTTTAGAATCATGTAAACAGCTTATGGATTGAGTATAAATTCCCAGTGCTGTCAGTCTCACCCATCCTTCTATACACATGTGTGGAATGTTCTAGGACTCCGTGGCTTTTGAGGATGTGGCTGTGAACTTTACCCAGGAGGAATGGGCTTTGCTAGATTCTTCTCAGAAGAATCTCTACAGGGAAGTGATGCAGGAAACCTGCAGGAACCTGGCTTCTGTAGGTGAGAATGACAACACATTTCACTGAATTACAGAAGTATTTCCCTATCATCAGTGCTATTTGTGATTTGGAATGGGGCAAAGGAATGATTTGGTGAAGAAATCAGGCATGGGCACTGTGTATAATGAACATGAAATCTAGTCATGTTTCTATAGTTTGTATTAATTCACGATAATTTTGTGGGTCTGCATTTTAGGAAACAAATGGAAAGACCAGAATATTGAGGATCACTTCGAAAAACCTGAGAAAGATATAAGGTAATTTGCACTGAGAAGAGGAAATAAAGTCCTCTGAAGGAATCTTAGCATGTCATGAACTTAAAAACAAGCAATCACAACAAATAAGAGTCACTTGAAATTTATTTCTTTTTAGAAAAATTTCACCCAAAATGTGACGTACTTCAGTGTAGCAGTCAGTGTTTGGAAAACAGTTTACTCGAAAATAGTACTACAAAATTGTGTATATGAATGTTACTATTTTGGTCATAGCCATGCAGGTGGTAGCTGTGTTTTCAGTAGTAACCCATTTACTTTCAAATAATTCAGTCATGGCAAAAAAAAAAAAAAAAAAGCATTTTCCCTGGTATTGGTAGCAGTGTAAGTCCAAGACCTATTAATAAGTAGAAAGCTATTAATAAACCAACCAATAATAATGTGCTTGTCATTTTTTACAGAAATCATGTGGTACAGAGACTGTGTGAAAGCAAAGACAGTAGTCAGTATGGAGAAGTTGTCAGCCACATTCCAGATCTTGATCTGAATGAGAACATTTCTTCTGGATTAAAACAATGTGAATGCAGTATTTGTGGAAAAGTCTTTGTACGTCTTTCCCTCCTTAACAGGCACATTCTAGCTCACTCAGGATACAAACCATATGGAGAGAAGCAATATAAATGTGAACAGTGTGGCAAATTCTTCGTTTCTGTTCCAGGTGTTAGAAGACACATGATAATGCACAGTGGAAATCCAGCTTATAAATGTACAATATGTGGGAAAGCTTTTTATTTTCTCAATTCAGTTGAAAGACATCAGAGAACTCACACAGGAGAAAAACCCTATAAATGTAAACAATGTGGTAAAGCGTTCACTGTTTCCGGTTCTTGTCTAATACATGAAAGAACTCACACTGGAGAGAAACCCTACGAATGTAAGGAATGTGGAAAAACATTCAGATTCTCTTGTTCTTTTAAGACACATGAAAGGACTCACACTGGAGAAAGACCCTATAAATGTACCAAATGTGATAAAGCCTTCAGCTGTTCCACTTCCCTTCGTTACCATGGGAGCATTCATACTGGAGAGAGACCCTATGAATGTACACAGTGTGGCAAAGCCTTTAGTCGTTTGAGTTCCCTTTGTAACCATAGAAGTACTCATACTGGAGAGAAAGCCTATGAATGTAAACAATGTGACCAAGCCTTCAGTCGCCTCAGTTCCCTTCACCTCCACGAAAGAATTCATACTGGAGAAAAACCCTATGAATGTAAGAGATGCGGTAAAGCCTACACTCGTTCCAGTCACCTTACTCGCCATGAAAGAAGTCATGATATAGAGGTTGGGTGTAGTGGCTCAGCCCATAATCCTAGCACTTTGAGAGGCCAAGGTGTGTATATTGCTTGAGCCCAGGAGTTCATAACCAGCCTGGATTAAAACAGTGTGAAACAACCTGGGCAGCATGGTGAAACCCTGTCTCTACAACAAATAAAATAATGCCAGGCGCGGTGGGTCACGCCAGCTACTCGGGAGGCTGAGGCAGGAGAGTGTTCGATAACCCGGGAGGTGGAGCTTGCAGTGGTCGAGATTGTACCACTGCACTCCAGCCTGGGCGACAGAGCGAGACTCCATCTCAAAAAAAAAAAAAGAAAATCATTGCTGGGCATGGTGGCACATTTCAGTTATCTTAGTTCTTTTTCAAGGACATAAAAAGCCATGGGGGGTGAGGGGGAAGCCCTGTGCATGCGGCTCACGAGGTCAGGAGATCGAGACCATCCTGGCCAACATGGTGAAACCTCGTCTCTACTAAAAATACAAA
>NW_012117377.1:9238771-9239305 GCF_000951035.1 Colobus angolensis palliatus | reverse complement strand
CATAAACATGAAAGAGCTCACACTGCAGAGAAACCTTAAGAATGTAGGAAATGTGGTCAAGCCTTCAGATTTTCCTGTTTTTGAAGATTTGGGAGAACTCAGAGTGGGGAAAAGCCTTTTGAATTTAAATTTGTGGTAAGGCCTCCAGTTGTGTTAGTTCCATTTGAAGACATCAACTTATTCCTGAGAAAAACCCTATGAATGTCTAGAATGTGGGAATGTTTCATTTCTCTCATACCCACTCAAGGACATACAAAAATGCACACTGTAGCTGGACCTTGTAAATACAAGAATGTACACGGGATTAAAACTCTGATAGTTTAGAAACTGCAAGAATATTTTCAGTTTTAACATTTACTTGAAAAATCGTGTGAAAACTCCCACAGACAAGGAGTTCTGTAAGTGAAGCTTTTCTAATTTGGAAAGCCTGATGCAAATTTTATCGTGCAGTGCTTGAAAAAAATGTATGAAATGTTACACAAGTTACAAGTATATTGTTTTTATCAGTGACTCATTCTTAAAGAGTCTTGAGTA
>NW_012117377.1:9236987-9238721 GCF_000951035.1 Colobus angolensis palliatus | reverse complement strand
TCGTGCAGTGCTTGAAAAAAATGTATGAAATGTTACACAAGTTACAAGTATATTGTTTTTATCAGTGACTCATTCTTAAAGAGTCTTGAGTATGCTTTTCACCTTATTTTGCAGGGAAACCTTGAGGTGAGAGTTCTGTAAATGCTCTTTGAGCTGTAGTACTTGAATTTCATAGGTAATGATATTTTCTTAAGTTTGTTGGTAGAATTTTTGTCTATTCATTTGATAATGTGCTGGATTCATGGTTGAACTTTGATGTTTTCATAATATGTAGGTAAGTTTAATTTTTTTATTTTATTATTATTATTTTTGAGTTGGAGTCTCACTCTGTTGCCCAGACTGGAGTGCCATGGTGCGATCTTGGCTCACTGCAACTTCTGCCTCCCAGGTTTAAGCGATTCTCCTGCCTCAGCCTCCCAAGTAGCTGGGACTACAGGCACCTGCCACTACGTCCAGCTAATTCTTCGTGTTTTTAGTAGAGACAGGGTTTCACCATGTTAGCTAGGCTGGTCTTGAACTCGTGACCTCATGATTTGCCCACTTCGGCCTCCCAAAGTGAGCCACGGTGCCCGGCCAGGTAAGTTTAATTTGTATATATTGTCCTGTGATTAATGGACCAGTGAATACTGATTGTTAATTGTTGGAATTTTCTTACTAGCCTCATTTGGCAAATTTTGATTATCCCTTGTCCATTATACACATTTCACCTTTTTTTATTAAAGGAAAAACTACTCCTGATGTAGAGATGTTTACTTTTTGCTAATAATGGGTTGGTATTAATTCCTAAATACATAAAGTTTACCATAGAGTATCATCTCGTGAGTTCTTTGCATCTGTTGCCCTTTATTCTTTATTACTTCTGTCTGTTATTTGGATCATTAACTTTGAATGAAGGAGAGAGAACTGTGATAGGACAATATGTTGTAACTAATCTGAGGGAGGAAGCATTCAATCTCTCAATCACGTATGATAGCATTGGGCTTTTCATCTATGCCTTTGGTATTGTAGTAGATAGTATTACGCCATTACGGTATTATAGTTTATATATTGTATTTTACAGTATTACAGTCTTACCAGTCAGTGTCACATGATTCAGTTCCCTACCGGCCAACAGACAAAGCAATCACATACTCTTGTAGGAACAAAGGATCATCCTCAGCCGGGCGCGGTGGCTCACGCCTGTCATCCCAGCACTTAGGGAGGCCAAGACGGGCGGATCACGAGGTCAGGAGATCGAGACCATCCTGGCTAACCCGGTGAAACCCTGTCTCTACTAAAAATACAAAAAACTAGCCGGGCCGGGTGGCGGGCGCCTCCGTAGTCCCAGCTACTCGGGAGGCTGAGGCAGGAGAATGGCATGAACCCGGGAGGTGGAGCTTGCGGTGAGCCGAGATCACACCACGGCACTCCAGCCTGGGCGACAGAGGGAGACTCCGTCTCAAAAAAAAAAAAAAGAAAACATAAAAACAGAAGAAAACATTGATAAATACTTCTACAAGCTGTGAGGATAAATCAGGCTGATGACTCAAACCAAGAAATATTAATTTAAAAAATTGATAAAGATTTTTTATCTTTATCAATTTAACATAAAACCAGAATATTGTGCGTGTTAGGAAACGCCATAAGCCAAGTAACAAGGAAAATGCCAAATGGGCATCTCTTTGCAACTTACATAACAGAAAAAGGGAAGCACACAATTTCCATCTGCTCCAGAAAATAAGAAAGCTCTCAAAA
>NW_012117377.1:9226317-9232997 GCF_000951035.1 Colobus angolensis palliatus | reverse complement strand
GCCCCTAACTGTAACTTTCCATTGCTTACCCCTCAGCTATAAAACTAACTCCAATCCCACGACCCTCCACTGACCCTCTTTTCCGACTCAGCCCGCTCGCACCCGAGTGAATAAACTAGCCTTGTTGCTCACACTTAACCTGTTTGGGTAGTCTCTTCAATTAGGCGCGAGCTTAACATCGATCATATATTGAAACAATATTTTTTGCTATATTTGGTTAAATAAATCATTGTAATCAATTTCACGTGTTTTTTTCTTTTCTATTGCTACTAGAACACACGTGGCTCACATTTTATTTCTATTGGGCATTGCTACCTGAGAGGACGTTCTCTTCAAAATTCAGGCTGCCTCTAATCCCACCAGAAACAAGAAAAAAAAAATTCAGGCTGCCTCCTCAAAAGATCAGAGGCCAGGAAGTTTGTGAAATCTGAAATTTTAGAATAATTGTCATCATAGTGTTTCCAATCATAAATACCACAAATACTACTCATAAATGGACATAACCTTGTGTACAAGGTTGAATGGGAAAGTCCCCCAGGGGGCGCCAGGTCTCAGCACGGGGCAGAATCCATGCCTTGGAAAAGGACTGCACGGAAAGAACGGGCCTCACGCCGCGTCTTGTCTGATTGCAGCTCCGGTCACTCAGGACTGAAGGGGCGGGGCCGAAAGCCCTGTCCAATCGGGCGCTGGGAAGGGGACTGTTCTCTCAAGCGCACGGCGAAAGGAGGGGGCAACTTCCGGGACCTGGCGGGGCTTTTGTGTTGGGCAGCGAGGATCTGGCGAGCTCGGTGTGTCTCCGCCGCTCCTTCCCCTTATCCCTGGGAGGTCCAAGTGATTCCGCGGCAGCTTCTGTTGCTCTGGGACCTGCAGGTCCTGGAAGGTCCTTAGGGAAGACCCGAGACACCCGAGAGTGGGAAATGGTGAGTGTCCCGGCCAGGTGTCTCGAGGGGAAGCGGGAACCGGCAGGAAGCGGTTGTGGCCAACCCGGACCTCCCCGCGGTGCCGACCCGAGTTTCCGCTGTCGCCTCGCGGCCTTAGTGGCACAGGATGGGGGGCTGGACCCGCAGCCAGACCCCGGGCCGCCTGGCTTGTCCCTGTCCCGCCGCTTCGGCCAGGCCCGGAACCCTCTCTGGGCAGCTCTGCGCCTGCAGACCCGCGTCCCCCTCGGAGTGTGCGGTGCCGACGGGAGGGTCCTCAGGGCAGAGTCCCGACTTGGGGTTCGGGGTTCCTGCGTGGGAGGAGCTGTGGTCGGTGAAGTCTCCAAAACCTCCTTTCTCCTGTTAGAGATAAAACTGAGGCGCCGTTAAAATATTAAAGACTTTATTTGAGCAGAGAGTCGTGAGTTAGGAAGCCACCCAGCGTGGTGTGTGGTTTGGGGAAGGAAGGGCTTTTATAAGGAACCTTCTGGGGCTTGTAGTAAAATCCTAAATTTCCAATTCTTTTCCTACATTCAAATGCAACATTATCAAGTATTTGTCTTTTATTGTGCATTTCATACAGATGCAATTTTTTTTTTCAGAGTAGTGAGTCGTTCTGAAAATATTTGTTTTCATTCTTAAAATATTTCTGAATGTTACACATGAGTGGAAAGCAGAAAATAATCGCCTGACAGTTAATTGTTTTAAAAAAAAAAAAAGTCTTTGTGCATCTCCTAATTTTATCTTTTTACACTTCTTACCAGAATATCTTCGGGGTGAAGTTTCCCTTTGGAAACGTTAGAGGGTGATATGTCCTCAGCCACCCTTATATCTTTTCTTGGTCCTCTGTTGAGCAGCCAGATCTCTTGGAGTGTCTAATGAAACCTTCTCCTGGGTCATCTCCTCCCAGAGGACAGTTTAAAATATGGGAGTAGAGCGTCTCCAGGCAGCATCTGGGTGCCCTGGAGCTGAGAGACGTCTCCTAGCATACTCTTCGTTTAAAACACAAGTCCCTGGTGCAATAGGATTTTCTTCCTCCAACCCCAGTTTTCAGCGTTGCTTAGAGACATGTTGTTGGGCAGCCAATCAGAGGCTGGTATTAAGGGAAAAAGCTAGAAATGATTCCTGCCCTCTGGATTTTCTCGGACTTGGAAAAGGAGAAAAACTATCTCAAAGGACAAAGAATACCCCCCTCCCCCAGTGAGGTAGTGCAAGAACCAGAAAAGCACCGTCATCAGAATTATGTAAGAAGGGAGTTGGCTGAACGTGATCCATGCCTGTAATCCCAGCATTTTGGGAGGCCAAGGGGGGTGGATCACTTGAGGTCAGGAGTTGGAGACCAGCCTTGCCAGTGTGGCGAAACTGTCTCTACTAAAAATACAAAAATTAGCCCAGTCTGGTGGTGCATGCCTGTAATCCCAGCTACCTGGGATGCTGAGGCAGGAGAATCGCTTGAGGCCAGGAGGTGGAGGTTGCACTGAGCTGAGATGGTGCCACTGCACTCCAGCCTTTGAGACAGAGCGAGACTCAGTCTCAAAAAGAAAAAAAGAGAGTTTATTCTAAAGTATTGCAATGAGGGGAAACACACCAGGTATAAGAGCTGCAAGCACGTTAAAGTTTAGGCAGAAAAGGGCTTAGAAATTCAGGCACACAGGCCAGGTGTGGTGGCTCACGCCTGTAATGCCAACACTTTAGGAGGCCGAGGTGGGCAGACCAGGAGATCGAGACCATCCTGGCTAACACAGTGAAACCCCGTCTATACTAAAAATACAAAAAATTAGCCAGGCATGGTGGCGGGCACCTGTAGTCCCAGCTACTCTGAGGCAAGAGAATGGTGTGAACCCAGGAGGTGGAGCTTGCAGTGAGCGGAGATCATGCCACTGCACTCCAGCCTGGGCGACAGAGCAAGACTCCGTCTCAAAAAAAACAAAAAAAATTCAAGCACACAATGGGGCGCAGTACAGTGTCTCCTGGGAGGATGGTCATTGAGTATTTCTGTGAGGAGAATGGGCCTGTGAGGATCTCTGAAGTGATACAGTGTCCCGACTTGACACTTGACCCGAAGATGTCTGTGTTCTGTCAGACTGACCCCTCCCTGAGTTTATTGCCTTGAAAAGATTTATTCACTTAGTTCAGTTTCAGTTTTTCGTTAACTTTAAAATGTTGTATTCATAGAGCTTGAAGGATTAAAAAAAAGTATTTCCAAAGAGACAAGAAAGAGATGGATTTCAGGGGGGGAAAAATCTATTCATATTCCATTTGTTAAAAATTCTTGTTGCCAGGCGCAGTGGCTCAAGCCTGTAATCCCAGCACTTTGGGAGGCGGAGATGGGCGGATCACAAGGTCAGGAGATCGAGACCATCCTGGCTAACACAGTGAAACCCTGTCTCTACTAAAAAATACAAAAAACTAGCCGGGCGAGGTGGCAGGCACCTGTAGTCCCAGCTGCTCGGGAGGCTGAGGCAGGAGAATGGCGTAAACCCGGGAGGCGGAGCTCGCAGTGAGCTGAGATCCGGCCACTGCACTCCAGCCTGGGCGACAGCGAGACTCCGTCTCAAAAAAAAAAAAAAAAATTATTGTTAACTTTTTTCTTCCCAAGAGTGAGTGTAGTAAGTTTCTCAAGTCTGTTCTTTTTTGAGGGAGATTTGAAAGGGAATTCTAGGGCTTTGCTTTGGGAATGTGTATTAGTTTGTTTTCATGCTGCTGATAAAGACATACCTGAGACTGGGCAATTTATAAGAGAAAGAGATTTAAAGGACTTATTGTTCCACGTGGCTGGAAAGCCTCAAAATCATGCGGAAGGCCAAGGAGGAGCAAGTCACATCTTACACGTGGATGGCAACAGGCGGAGAGAGAGCGAGCTTGTGCAGGGAAACTCCAGTTTTTAAAACCATCAGATCTCATGAAACTTACTCGCTATCACAAGAACAGCAGGGAAAGACCTGCCCCCATGATTCAGTTACCTCCCGCCAGGTTCCTCCCATGTGTGGGAATGGCGGGAGTTACAATTCAAGATGAGATGTGAGTGGGACACAGCCAAACTGTATCAAAATGTTACCAGGGAAAAACATGAAAAATCTCTTTTCCATTATGGCTGCAGAAAAATGATTACATTTTCACAAGCAAGTGTTGTAGATAAATTGGTGAATTACAAATATTTATCAAAACATCAGTACCTCCCTGCTTTTTGCAGGGTGGAGAATTTGTAACAGTGGATAACCCTGTTCTGTATCCTGTTATCTGGAAGTTGGAGTTTAATGCTAAGTCTTGTGGGATAGGACTTGGCAACTCCTGGAGATGATTTGTTGTCATGGAAATAATAAATAAATGACATATTTATTGTATGATAGGGATAGATATTTTGGCTTTTCCAGTTGAGGTATTAAATGTAAGTACCTCACAATTTCCTCCCCTCCTATAAACATGAACACTGAGTTTGAGTTATTTTTCTGGATTCTTCAAATACTATTTTTTAAAAAATTTAACCAACCAAATAACCTTGACTGAGAAACAGAAGCTTGAGCTCAGTGACTGCCAGCGAAGGCCAATCTGAAGCCTGCAAAAAGAAGATCATGGAAGGCCTACTCAGTTCTTCCTTGGGAGCCTGCCTTTACAGATGTCCCAGCCTGCTCACGCCAGCCATGAAAGGAGCTCTTTGTATTGAGAGAAGCTACAGAGTTCTGGAAATCTGGTGTTCACAGGTGGATGTGGTTGGGCCTGGATGGAAAGGATGGGATCCCCTTTTTAAGGGTGTAATTTTCATTGTCCTGGCTTTCTTTCTAGACATTATTCAATAAAGCAGGAGTCCCCAACCCCTGGGCCATGGACCCGTACCAGTCGGTGGCCTGTTAGGATCCAGGCCATGCAGCAGGAGGTGAGCAGCAGGTGAGCGAACATTACCACCTGAGCTGCTTCTCCTGTCAGATCAGTGGTGGCATTAGTCTCAGGAGCATGAACCCTATTGTGAACTGTGCATGGGAGGGATCTGGGTTGTGTGCTCCTTACGAGAATCTAATGCCTGATGATCTGAGGTAGAACAGTGTGGTCCTGAAACTATCCCCACCATCTATGGAAAAGCTGTCTTCTAGGAAACTGGTCCCTGATACCAGAAAGGTGGGGAACTGCTGCAATAAAGTAAATTCAGAATTATATGAGAAGGGAGTTTATTCTGAAGTATCGCAATGAGGAAAAACACCACGTATAACAGCGGCAAGCATGTTAAAGGTTAGGCAAAAAAGGGCTTTCCTTCTTAGGAAGAAGCAAACTAGATTAGAAAAAAGGGAGAAGAAGAGGGCCAGATGGATTCTAGATCAGAGAACATTTCACCCTGAGGTCAGCCTGTCAGCCTGTTCACAGGAGAGGAATAAAGCAGGGTTGTATGTTGACTCAGGCTGAGGGTGTATCAGAGTTCAGGGGCCTGAGGGAAGGAGGGAAACTTAAGTAAAATTTGGTTAACAAGTATTTTGTTCTGACCGCTGAAGACAAATTTAGTCAGCTAATTAGTTAAGAGGCAAAAAAAAAAAAAAGAGTTGTCTGTTTCTGGCTTTATTATACGCAAAGGAAGCATCATCTAAGTCATAATGAGAAGGTGTTTGTTTTCACTAAGCTGTTCCTGGAGAACACAAAGAACGTTTTGTTGTTGTTTGTTTTTTAAGTTGCAGATATTTAACAGGATTACCCACTCACCCCATCTTCACCTGCTGCATTCCCTTGTCCTCTACAGCTCTTCCATTGAGTTGTTCCTGAGTCACATCTTTTATAATAAACTGGTAAACATCAGTAACTTGTTTTTGCTGAGTTCTGAACATAGTTTTTTTTCACATTATCAAACTTGAGGAAAGGGTGATGGGAACCTCTGACTTATAAGCAATTGCTCAGAAGGATAGATGGTCCCCTGGGACTTGCAACTGGCATGTGCAATGTGGGCAGTGCTATGGCACTGATCTGTGAGCTTGTGGGGTACGTGTTGACTCTGAGTGGTGTCAGAATTTAATTGCTGGACACTTAGTAGGTGTTGGAGAATTGGTTGGTGTTCAGCAAAGTCCACACGTTTGGTATCAGAAAAAGGACTCACAGATCAGAGTCTTCACCTGACTCTGGGAGAGTGTTTGGTCACTGGTGAGAATTGAGACCTGGAGAAGAGAGCATTTCCTCACCTGCAGGGGAAAAATGGGGTGTGGAGCGCCCAGAATTAAATTTCCGATCACTCAGGCTTCCTTCACTCATTCCCTAGGAATGAACCACCTTGGGCTGTATCTCCACCTTGAGAGTGGTCCCCAAGCTTGGAACGTATTTAACCTACAGAGCATGGGGTTCGTCTTTATAAAATCTTGCTGGGACGTAATTCCAGTTTGGGCAAGTATTTAAGAATTTTATTCCATGATTTGAATGTGAGATTTTGATTCTCTTGATTGAAAACGAGTGAATTGAGTGATATGACCTGAAAAAATCATAGATAATTCTTGGAATAAATTGTATTATGCTAAGTTTAAATGATAAGACTATAAAGTCATGGACTCCCTCTCCGGGTGAATAAACAGACCTTGTGCAGTTCGGGTGTTCTCATCTTTTCTAACTTCTGCTCAGAGATGTGACCACGGGTCTGATTATTTTTTCTTACTCTTTGTGGATTAACTGTCTGTTTATCATGAATCAGTATTTTGCTCTTTTTTTATGGCTGCATAGTTTTACCTCTTGAGTTTTTAGTAGCTTAATGTTACTATTTTTTTTTTTTGAGACGGAGTCTCGCTCTGTGGCCCGGGC
>NW_012117377.1:9224596-9224950 GCF_000951035.1 Colobus angolensis palliatus | reverse complement strand
AGCTTGCGGTGAGCCGAAATTGCGCCACTGCACTCCAGCCTGGGCGACAGAGCAAGATTCTGTCTCAAAAAAAAAAAAAAAAAAAAAGAATGAATAAAACTGTGAAAGGAAATACAAATATTTAGGAACAGGTATTTCACTCAGTTTATAAATGAGTTCTTACATTTTAATGAAAATTCGAAAGAGATAACTCAAATTTAAAAAATACTGGAGTATAAAAGATAACATAGAACATAAGAGATTTCATATTACTTTCAGGCATGGAATTTATTACCTTCATATTCAGACCTTCGTCATTCACCCATTTCTTGTTTATCTTATTCAACTTTTATTTTAGGTTTAGAGGCTACATGT
>NW_012117377.1:9214471-9219641 GCF_000951035.1 Colobus angolensis palliatus | reverse complement strand
TGAGTTCATGCCATTCTCCTGCCTCAGCCTCCCAAACAGCTGGGACTACAGGCACCTGCCACCATGCCCAGCTAAGTTTTTTGTATTTTTTTTTAATAGAGACAGGGTTTCACCGTGTTAGCCAGGATAGTCTCGATCTCCTGACCTCATGATCCACCTGCCTCAGCCTCCCAAAATGCTGGGATTACAGGCGTTAGCCACCGTGCCCGGCCTATACTTAGTTATTTTAAAGTGTACAATTAAATTATTACTGACTGTAATCATCCTGTCGTGCTGTCACATGCTAGGTCTTATTCTTTCTGTTTTTTAAATACCCGTTAACCATCCCTGCCTGTTCCCCAATCCCGCAACTACACGTCCCAACCTCTGGTAACCATGCTTTGACTCATGTCCGTGAGTTCAGTTGTTTTGATTTTTAGATCCCACAAATAAGTAAGAACGTGTGCTGTTTGTCTTTCTGTGCCTGGCTTATTTCACTTAGCATAATGACTTCTAGTTCCACCCATGTTATTGCAGATAACAGGATCTCATGCTTTTTTATGGCTGAGTAGTACTCCTTTGTGTGAATGTACGTTTTCTTTATGCATTCATCTGTTGATGGACACACTTACGTTGTTTCCAAATTTTGGCTGTTGTAAACAGTGCTACAACAAACGTGAGAGTGCAGAGATCTCTTTGACATACTGGTTTCCTTTCTTTTGGCTGTATACCTAGCAGGGGAATTGCTGGATCATATGGCAGCTCTCTTTTTAGTTTTTTTGAAAAACCTTCAAACTGTTCTCCATAGTAGTAGTACTAGTTCACATTCCCACCAGCTCTGTACAAGGATTCTCTTTTTTTCCAAATCCTTGCCAGCATTTATTACCTTTTTTTGTCTTTAACTTTCTTGGGCACATACAGGGTGTGTGTGTCTATGGATTACATGAGATGTTTTGATACAGGCATGCCATGTGAAATAAGCACCTCAAGGAGAATGGGGTGTCGGGCATTTATCCTTTGAGTTACAGTCAAATTACCTTCTTTAAGTTATCTTAAAATGTACAGTCCTCATTGACTTTAGACACCTTGTTGTGCTATCAGATAGTATGTCTTATTTATTCTTTCTAAGTTTTTTTTTTTTTTGTTAGCCATTAACTATCTCCACCTCTCCTCCAGCTTTCCACTACTTTCCCCCACCTCTGGGGGAAAAGTAGTGGAAAGTCCCCATCCTTTGACTCTCTATGCCCATGAATTCAGTTGTTTTGATTTTTATATCCCACAAATAAGTGAGAACATGCGATATTTGTTTTCTGTGCCTGGCTTATTTTACTTAACCTCATGATCTCCAGTTCCATCCATGTTGTTGCTGCAAACGACTGGATCTCTTGTATTTTTTGGCAGAGTAGTACCCCACCCTGTATATTACCACATTTTCTTCACGCATTCGTTTGTTGATGGACACTTAGGTTGCTTCCACATCTTAGTTGTTGTAAGCAGCACTACAACAAGCATGGGAGTGCAGGTATCTCTTTGATATACTGGTTTGCTTTCTTTTGGGTATATACCCAGCAGTGAGATTGCAGGATTATATGGTGGCTCAATTTTTAGTTCTTTGAGGAATCTCCAAAATTTGCTCCATCGTGGTTGCACTAATTTCCATTCGCACCAACAGTGTACCAGGGTTCCTTTTTCTCCACATTCTTGCCAGCATTTGCTATTGCCTGTCTTTTGGGTTCAAGCCATTTTAACTAGGGTGAGATGATATCTCATTGTAGTTTTGATTTGCATTTCTCTGATAATCAATGATGTCAAGCATCTTTTCATATGCCTGTTTTCCATTTGTACGTCTTCTTTTGAGACCTGTCTATTCATATATCTTTTGCTAACCTTTTTTTTTTCTTTTTTTTTTTTTTTTGGAGATGGAATCTTACTCTGTCACCTAGGCTGGAGTGCGGTGGTATGATCTTGGCTCACTGCAACCTCTGCCTCTTGGGTTCAAGCGATTCTCCTACCTCCGCCACCTGAGTAGCTGGGATTACAGATGTACAACACCACACCTGGCCAGTTTTTATGTTTTGAGTAGAGATGGGGTTTCACCATGTTGGCCAGGCTGGGCTCAAACTCCTGAGCTCAAGTGATCTACTGCCTCGGCCTCTCAAAGTGCTGGGATTATAGGCGTGAACCATCGTGCCCAGGCTTGCCCATCTTTTGATCAGATTATTAGATTTTTTTCCTATAGAGTCATTTGAGCTTCTTACATATTGTGGTTATTAATCCCTGGTCAGATGCGTACTTTGCAAATATTTTCTCCCATTTAAGTGGGTTGTCTCTTCACTTTGTTGATTGTATCCTTTTGTGTGCTGGAGCTTTTTAACTCGATGTGATCCCATTTGTCCATTTCTGCTTTGGCGACCTGTGCTTGTAGGGAACTACCTGTGAACCCAAAGTATCTGAGACAAGTCTTTTTTTTTTTTTTTTTTTGAGATGGATTCTTGCTCTCTCACCCAGGCTGGAATGCAATGGCACGATCTTGGTTTACTGCAATCTTTGCCTCCCAGGTTCAAGTGATTCCCCTGTGTCAGCCTCCTGAGTAGCAGGGATTACAGGCATCCACCACCATGCCTGGCTAATTTTTGTATTTTTAGTAGAGACAGAGTTTCACCATGTTGGCCAGGCTGGTCTCGGACTCCTGACCTCAGGTGATCCACCCACCTCAGACTCCCAAGGTGCTAGGATTACAGGCGTGAGCACCATGCCTGGCTGAGACAAGTCTTAATCAGTTTAGGAAGTTTATTTTGCCCAGGTTACAGGATGTAACCATGACATAGCCTCAGGAGGTCCTTGATGACATGTGCCTATGGTAGTTGGGGGTATAGGCTGCTTTTATACATTTTAGGGAGACATAATAATGTCTTATCAGTATATGTAAGATTTCCATTGGTTTGATCTGGAATGGTGGGACAACTCAGAGTGGGGTCTTCCAGGTCATAGGTAGATTTTAAAATTTTCTTACTGGTAATTGGTTGAAAGAGTTATCAATAGAAAATGTCTGGGTAACAAGAAGAGGTTGTAGAAACTAAGGTTTTATCATGCAGATGAAATCCCCAGATAGCAGACTTCAGAGAGAATGGACTGTAAATGTTTATTATCAGAACTTAAGGTCTGTGTTGATATTGTGTCTGGTCGGCTTTTCCCGAATTCCAAAAGTGAGGAGGGTATAAAGAAGCTTGTCCAACTCCCTCTTCCCATCATGGCCTCAAGCAGTTTTCCAGGTTAACTTGGGAATACCCTTATCTGAAATGAGGGGTCCATTCAAATGACTGAGGGGCCTTAGAATGTTTTCTGTGGTTTATATTCTCAAGAAACTTTTGCCTTGGAGGACTGTGGCAAGCTTTGGGAGATGGGCGTCCATGACCAAACTGCAGCCAATACTGCACCAAACTTCTGGGCTCTGTGCAGCTAAGAATTCTGTCTTTGTCAACTTTCTGAGCAGTTCTGTCTTCCAGCTCAGGTGTCCATGGGGGCTATGGGGTCTCCTGCAGCTAGGATCCTGGAGGACCATGGCAAGAGTGGGCCTCTCCATGCCTCTCTTACTTACCCCTTCCCTGGGAGCCACTCAGGGCCAGAAATGAGTCCTGGTCCTCAGCAATCCTGGTTGGGGTTCCCACCTTTCTCCCCTTTCAGCCTGCATCCTTTCTCGGTCCGCTGTCAGTGCCTGCTTTCCAGGGATCTGTTTATAGTGTGTTCTTCTACTTGATGGTCTGCTCTGTGGGCAAAGATCTTCCTGGCTGTGTCTGGTTGACCATCTTGACTCTCCTCTTTTTTTGTGATTTCTTGCCTCAGTCTGTTGCACACATAGTACTGTCTAAGGCTGTGGGTGCCCCAGTCACCCATTACACTGCTATGGGACTTGAGCTGTTACACGTTTATTTTTTGATGTTGACAGCATCCTTGCTTTTGTGCCAAGTGGCAATGCTTCATAAATTTATTACACATTGAGAAAAAAAGTGCTGGGTTTTTAAATTACAGATAAATTCACATTTGCTAGAAAATGCCAGTGGAATGTATGGATAAACTGACCCTTCATAAATGTGTGTTTATTCCTTTCACATACTTAGCCTTATTTGTTTATTTCCTTGTGACTGTATATCCTCTTTACTGATTATCATTGGTTTTGAGCATTTTTCCTGTGGTAATTTTCTATGAAATGGGTTTCAATCATTTTCTACCAAATAGTTTTCAAATAGTTCTCAATGATTTATTTGTATGTTTATTGCTTTACCCCTCCCCCGTTTAAACATACTCTGCATGCCATTCCACTTTGTTTGTAAAGACTGCAAATACTAATATTTTTTCCCAAGGTAATTTCTTCTTTTCACTGTCGTCTACCATTTGATGGACTCTTCTTAATTTTAGTAGAATTGAACTTGTCAGTCTTTTTGGGGGCTTTATTTTTTCACATAAGAAAACTTGGAAGACAGAAGGCCATGTTATGCTCATAGAGTTAACTCCTTAGGTTTTCTTTCCTCATCACCAGGGACTCATCACTTCTGGGGCTGCATTTCAGCAGAGTCTGGCTCTCAAACCTGGAATATGTTTAACCTTTTCAAGGAGGGTCTTCATTTTGAACTGTAGGTGAAACAGGCTCCTTATCTGAGCTATAGCAAATGTTTGCTTTTCTTCCCTTGTAACTCCTTTATCTTCTTAGTTCTTTCCCAAATATTGCACTGTCTGGATTACTATTACTTTACATTAAGTCTTAGTGTCAGGTGGTGTCAGTTCTGTGAATTGATTCTTCAATATTGTATTGACCATATGGGTCTTTTGGCTTTTCATATGGGTGTTAGAATAAATTTTCTTTTTTTAAAATAACATGACTTGTTAGGGTTTTTATTGCAATTGTATTGAATTTGTTATTCAAATTGGGGAGAACTGACAGCTTAACAATATGGAGGCTTGCTATCCATGGACATGGTATATCTCTCCATTTATTCAGATCTTTTTTTCTTTCATTAGAAATATATGGTTTTGTATAGTTTTGTCATATAGGTGTTTCTTTTTACTGGGTGCTATATGAGTGCTGTTGAGTTTTTAAATTTAAATCCAGTTGCTCGGCCGGGCGCGGTGGCTCAAGCCTGTAATCCCAGCACTTTGGGAGGCCGAGACAGGCGGATCACGAGGTCAGGAGATC